>NC_051233.1:11729844-11747344 GCF_015220715.1 Pygocentrus nattereri
CAGAAGGAGGATAAATTCGGAGGTTTGGTGGAAAACAACGCGGACATGAAGCTAGCCAGCTGTCCGAGTTAGCGAGAGCTAGCTAGCTTGGGCAGCGCTAGCATGTCGTAGGTGGCATTTGAACAAGGAGTTTCCTCCCTTTACAAAGATACCTTCACATTCCGGTGTGCCGTTAACTCCGTATATTCCTTGTTCGGACTGAAAGCCAAAACCTCCCCTGGATAAAATAATCCCAAAATTGTAAAAGTATTAAAAGTCTTGCCGTATCATATGTTACAGTTTTGGGCCAGCTGCTCTGTCCCAGCATGCCGTTCGTGTGGTGGCGCTTTCTCAAGTGTCTGCCCCCTGTATTTTGCCTGACTGACCCCAAAAGCTTTGACTGTCAAATAGAAGGTGATTGTTTTGTAAAACTCGCTGTATTGTCACACCTCAAATGACACTGTCCACTGAGGGGGTCATAGCTAGCGACATTTAGTGAGATAGTGAGGCATTTAGTGAGATCTAGCCTACTTTTTTTTTCAACTCTTCATAACTAATGTTTCTGCTCGTGCGTTGGCTTTTGTGTAGGTTTTGCTCGGTTCCATTTTAGCTCTTCACTTTATGTTCTTAATTCATTTTTTCCCTTTCTGTATAATTCCATTCTGTTCTGTTGGTTCAGCGCCTCGACTGCCTTGCTTAGATTTTCTCACTGTGCACTTTTGAACTTCACTCATTTTAGTTTAGACCAAAAGTTTCCCACAAAAAAGCACCTAGCATCAGTTCTTGTGCTAATAGGTGCTGGATGTACTAAGATGTTCTACCACAGTTCTGTTATGAGCTCTGTGCTTAAAGGAATGGATCACCGAAGTATCGCTGAAATACTGTTACAACCTTGCTATTACAAGGTTGGATCCCCTTTGGCTGTAGCCCATCTTCTTCAAGGTTCGACGTGCTGTGCGTTCAGAGATGGTATTCTGCCTTCCTTGGTTGTAACAAGTGGTTATTTGAGTTCCTGTTGCCTTTCTATCATCTCGAACCAGTCTGCCCATTCTCCTCTGACCTCTCACATCAACAAGGCATTTTCATCCACACAACTGCCGCTCACTGGATATTTCCTCTTTTTCGGACCGTTCTCTGTAAACCCTAGAGATGGTTGAGTGTGAAAATCCCAGATCAGCAGTTTCTGAAATACTCAGACCAGCCCGTCTGGCACCAACAACCACGCCATGTTCAAAAGCACTTAAATCATCTTTCTTCCCCCATTCTGATGCTCGGTCTGCACTTCAGCAAGTTGTCTTGACCACCTCTACATGCCTAAATGCATTGAGTTGTAGCTCTGTGATTGGCTGATTAGCTATTTGTGTTAGCAAGCAATTGAACAGTACCTAATAAAATGGCTGGTGAGTGTATTTACAGTTTTTACTCCAAATGAAGTTTAAATGTAGTCAACTGACCGAGATATGTTTGGTGTCTGAAGTACACTTCTTTGTACTGTAATGTTGTGAGACAGACCTACTGTGTGCCAACTTGACCCAATAGCCACATCTTTTGATCAATTTTACACCGACTGCTACTCAAAGAATTCCGAACAAATAGATGTTATGGGGGCATTTTTTCTTTTTCCTGTCTGAGACTTGCTCCCAGACCCCTCAGGTAAAGGCTTAGCCCCCACGTCCATAAACCTCTAGTGATGCTCTTTTTTACTGACCAAGTTTTCATTTATTTAGGCGTTGCACTCAATAACAAAACATAATTCAGTCGAGACATATTTTAATGAATGATTTCAATTCATAACAGTTATGGAGGACAGACAGCAGCAACAAGAAATAAAACACAATTAGGTGTCAAAGTAGAAAAAAAATAAATAGCTTAAAAAGGAAGCTATAACAATAGCATCATACAGACCTTCACTGAAGGGATAGAATGCTTTAGTTTCAGATCTACATAATTTCAGAACTTCTCTGTTTTCATTCAGAAGGAATGCAAATTATTAGACCGACATAATATCTTTAAATCTGGGTCTTATTCAGTTGTTTTAGTGTTTTCTTTTGGGTTCAGGCAAAAACATTACAAGATATTTCAATGGTTTGTCTCTCGTTGACATCTAATTTTCTCTATTTTCATTTCATAAAGTGGAAATGACTTAAATGATACTGAAAGAGGTTTCAGTGCTCTTCTGCCCAGCTGAGCAAGGATGTCACCCTGTCTGCTCTATTCTGTTGTGTTAGACGAGTTAGGAGAGAGTCTACATGGATTTTTATCCTGATATCATGGAGCTGTTCTTTCCTTACAGTTCCAGGGCATTCCAATATAAAGACTGTTGTGGCATTTTACATTAGGTGAAATATACAGTGACTACTAAAGCTTAAAAGAAAAAAAAGAATCCTAGATCTCAATGTGTTATTCACAGGAAAGCTTTGCGTTAAAATGCACCAAGTCCACTGGATACACTTTTGTCCAAGCGGATAAAGAGGCACTTCTAAGATTACATTTAGCGATAGATTATTAATTCCTGCACTCCCTGGTTTTGCTTGTCCATATGATCCCTATTATGTAATGTCTACCAGTGGATGTTTATGGAAGAGGCATAGTGAAGGCCAATTTTGGATCATGGTCACATTTTGATGCAGTTGTGATAGCTTGGCTATAGTGAGAAGCATTGTTGACCACTTAGTAGGAGCATATTCACTGCCGTACTTTTTAACAATCTAAAAAGCATCTCAATAATCATAAGCAGACAAATTTCAAAGGCTGATGCTAAAGAGTTAAATGCCCTCACTGTATCGAATAGTTTTCACGCTGCCCTATGCTATGTCTGTGTATAATATCACACATAAATGTGTGGTTAATATAGGACTGCACTTAAAAATAATCCAGTGTTGAAATATGTAAAATCTGAAAGTTTCCCAAGTGTAATATTAACCAGCATTAAATTATGACAATTGTTAACAAACGTATCGCTATAGAATACAAACTGGCAAATAAATTAAATGTGCGAAATAAAACAGACTATTAGAGTACATATGAAGAATATCTGTTAAAAAAGCAGTCGGATGCGGACATTTCTAAAGAGACGGACATATCAACTCCTGAAGCTGCTGTGTCCACGTCTCAGGTAGCTCTTAAATTTTTACTCAGTTCTCAGTAACATCAGTCTAATATGGGTTAAATTGCATTATAATATGGAGGTATGTCACCTGTTGTATTTGAACAGAGTTTCAGCAGGTTTGTGCAAAGGTAATATTTCTTTTTGGTAATATTCCTTTGTGGTAAAGAATCTTTTCCTCTTAAGATTAGATAAGAATCCTCTTAAGACATGTTAAAAGTATTAAAAGATTTTTATGGACTGAGGTAGATCTAAATGGGGAAAGAAAAAAAACTTCAATAGTGGTTAGATGATTTAAAAGCAAAATTTGAGAATATGAACATCACGTTAAACTGTCACATGGGTAAAACCTCATACCAAATGCCCTGGTTAAGCTTGACAACTGATTTCTGCACCTATGTTGTATGTTAGAGTTTCCTTGCTTACCTTTGAAGCATGGTCAGTTTGCTATTCAAAAGGGAAGGATACTAATAGCTCTCTTATACTCTATCTACCCTATGGATCACACTTCTGCAATCATCTTCCCCCCCGATTCTCTGACACAATTATTAGTTTTAGCAGTCCTGGTAAAAACACTCCCCCGAAACTGCCTCCGGCCTCTTATCTGGGTTACACTTCTCTGGTTCTACAGCCTTGCCGGTGTAGTCTATGCAGAGCACGCTTCGCCGACGCTCTCCAGGACCACAAGTCCGCGAGCAGGCTGACCATGGCCCCATCTGCCACACAGGGCAGGGCAGGTCCCCACATGGTCGGATGTCAGTTGGCCGCAGGTCTGCATCGCAGAAGTAGGATGGGGTTCCTGCCTTGTCCTGACACTCGACACTTCTCCTGGACCAGCCAGCACCACAGCTCTTGGAACACTCGGACCACTCACCCAGGACCCAGTCAGCTCCCCCAAAAGGTAGGATAACGTGTGGGGAGAGGCCACTGTCTGTGCCAGGTTTGCTGAAGGGCACATCCCTGGGCAGAAAGAAGCTGTATTTGACCCTGGGCGGTGACGTGTCCCCAGCTGTGGAAAGGAGCTGGATGGTGATGGTCTGCCTGAGCTCCTGGAAGCTGAGGAGCCGCTCCAGGGTTGTGGATGAGCCACTGTATCGAAGGACAGCACCAGACACTGGTATGTCCTGTTCAGCTGTAGATACTGAGAAGTTCCCATTCAAAATATAGGTTCCATCTTCAGCCTTCACTGCTAGGTAGTTGCCATCGTGCTTGATTCCACGGTGGCTGCGCTGCTTGACATCAATGTTGGTGGCCCCAGCAGGGATAGTAACAATGTCATTGTAGCCAAAGCTGGGGAAATGTAATGACATATTTGAACATCTGGTCAATGAACATCTGTGAAAATCTTTGAATCTGTTTTATCAGTTACCCCTTCCTGAAATGTATCCATTTTAGTCATCAATATTTTTGAGAGTATTTTTCTCACTTACGTGGCTTTGTTCAGAGAGCCACTTATTTTTCTGCAGCTTGTCCCATCTCCTCCACAGACACCACACTTGTCCAGTCTTATGTTGGAGCCTATGACCTGGTCGCAGCCAGCCTTGATGCACTGACCCTGGACACAGATAGATGTGGTATCTGGACCGCAGGTTGTACCATCCACGACCTGGTCAACACAAAAAACTAATGGTGATCATTGAATATGAGATTATATGCTTTGACAGTCCAGAAGGTTCATTTACAGTTAAAAGTAAAGCAGTTGTACAGTATGACCACATAAAAGAAAAACCATTAGAATGATGACGCAGAAGCAACTACATTTAGACGGTGTGAGAAATATCAATTGCAGAAAAGTGCACTCAGGAGCTTAAGGCAGTAGTTAGTCTGGGGTTAAAGGATCTCTGATTACACCTTTTACTACAGAGAAAATATTTTATGCTCAGGAATTTAGTGGCAGGGCAAAGATATCAGGGCTGTGGAAGGAGAGTGATCTCATAAAGGTTTCAGATGTTAAACGTAAGACCATGGTAGACACAGAGAGGAAACAGTGGACAGTGTATTTTGCATATCATTATTACAGTTGATTATACCAGATCACTGGGAAAGACATGCAGTGGAATACCTTGGATTCAAAAACTTTAAATTCGTTGTTGTGCTTGGCTCTGCAAAAGAGCTTGCATCTGTCCCTGGGAGAAACTCCAGCATACTTTGGGATCCACTGCTTTATGTTCCCATCCATGTCCAAATAACGGTCACTGTTGTATTTCTCACATTGCTCTTCTCTAAAGCTCTTACCTGTGGAATGGAAAACAGTTTCCAGATAAACAATGCATCCCTGACAAATGATAGAAAGCTTACAAAGTGCACTCATGTGCCATAACTGGGAAAACAATGTGAATTTTGACCTAAAACAACACCTCTGCACTCTGGCCTCCTCTATAATGTGACCTGTACCTCCCAAAGTATAAATATAAACTGTTACCATGGTCTCCTGGGCAGGTCTGGATGTTGCAGGACTGGTATTTGACCCTCTGGCCTACACAGTAGGATCCTCCGTTTTGCGGCACTGGGTCTGTACACTCGCGGCGGGAAAACTCAACCCCACCACCACAGGTCCGAGAACATGGGCCCCATGGGCCCCAAGCGCCCCATCCACCGTCCACTGGAAGCTACAGCACAAGCAAAAGCGACAGATATATAAACATTAACACTTCTCCAAAGCATACAGTGAGTATCAAGTTACAGGCAACTGAAACATTCTCTGTGCTTTCATGTCTATTTTAAAAGACCTGATTAGGTTATCAACTAGATAAAGGGACCTGTATCTGTGCATTATCCCCCCCCCAAAGTTGACATTTTGTGACCTCTGCTGTAACCAGACATGTAAAGGCTACATGGCCATCGCCTGCTCTTTATGTATGGTGCTTGTGGCGTGTGTAGAAATACCACATTTGTTTTATTCCTTCTTTTATGAGTTGGCTAAAAGATTACTGCTCACAGCCAGGCTGTTTGGCATCATGGGTTGGCTTTCCTAACAGGCCAGCCTCAAATATAATCTTACTTTTTTAGGAAGCTTTACTGAATACAATGTGACTGCTTCTTAAATGGAAGATCTAAAAATAATTAAACTTTTTAAAGACTCTCTGCAAATGAAAACCAAATCTCCTTCTCTCTCTGTTGCTTCTTTTTCTCTCATCTCCTTCCTCTTCAGGAGAAGCAGGCGGTCTGGCATTTAGGAGAGGGATTTTTGAAGCAGATTGATTATTTTAAGCACCTTTGAGAGGGGGCCCGGTTGGGCTCCAAGAAGAGGAGCTGGTTGGATTTCAAAAGGTGAAAAAAATGGACTGTCTGACAGATAGACTCGTCCAGACACCTAAACAATGTACCGAGAAGAGTGTGTCCAACTAAGCAAAGAGTGATCTTGAGCGGACAAAGAATGTTAAAGGTTGTGAGCAACTGAGAGAGACACTTCAAAAAAAGTTTAGCCAGCATTACAGAAAACAGACCTCTGAGAATGGTAAACAAAATGGGGCCATAGGCATGATGCAACAGTAATACCATTTAAAAAAATCAGCATCCGCCATAAATCTGCCAAGAGGCATTTACTGGCATTTTTGTTCATGCCTGGCATGTTTACATCCTGACGGGTAAAATATTCCAATAAATCAAACTAAGGTGACTCCCTCAGTCAAACTACTTGCTTGTACATACCTCTTGTCCTGACTCCAGCAGTGTGTTCAACACACACATGCCTCCGCGGCAACTCTTGTCTTCCCTGCAGGGCGTGCCGTCAGCCCAAGGAAGGCTTCCGTTTCGGGTTGTGCATTGCAGCTTGCCCTCTTCACGGCACCATAGCTGGACACAGGCCTGGTCCTCTGGGGCATTGGGACAGCGAGTGTACTCCTCACCGAACGACTGCTGGCATTGCCGGTCTAGACCATACGCATGGCCTGGAGGCTCTGCCTGCAATGGAATAGTTTGTTCTGGAGCGTCCAGCAAACAATCACCTTAAGGGAGAGGACAGAATATGCACACATTGAGCAATTGAAGACGTTTTTAAACCACATTTCAATTAATCACTCTCATAACCCTATAACTTACAGAACAATAAGTCTTAAGATTAATAATTGAACAATAAGTCTTGCTGATAAGTATGGGTAAGACAAAGACATGGGTAAGACATGCACAGAAATGCAGAGAAAGGGAGAACATAAAGATTTAATTAAGTATTTACTGTACTACAAATGCTAAGAGAGTATTCTGGCTTTTAATTACAGTTACCCTCCTTAAGTTGCTCTCTTTTGTCCGCCAAGATGATGCCGATGCTGCTGATGTTTAAGTTTGCTGAAGCAGCCTCTTATTTTGAATAAACAGGTGTGCACATCTGTAGCTTGAGGGGACGATTTTCATTACTGAGCGAACTCACCAGCCAGAAACACTTAATCCCCCTCCCCTTTTCGCCCTCATGTACGTAAGTCAGAATAGTCTCCCATCTGGAGATTTCCATTATGCAACCTATTATACTGCAGCTCCAGTCAAATTCACTTCAGCTCAAAGATCTGAATCCATAACACATAACTACTATGTCTACCTCAAGTCCTTCTGAATCACAGCCCTTTTGTCTTTCCATATACTTTCACATTTAAAGAAAATAAGTTATCACGTAAGTCTGCATTGGTTTGAAAAGTGGGTAGAAGACAGCTTCAATCTTTCAGTATTTGGAACGCTCTCACCAATGTGAGGCAATCCTTTTACAGTTTGCAGCCTTAAAACTGTTTTACGAGTTTGCAACAGCGGAAAATAACTAAGCCTCACGGCCATATCAGTGCTCATGTCTACCTGTGGCAACAGACAGCATGTGCTTGGCAACGCGTAGCATCTGAGTGAGGGAAAACAGTTGTTAAAACTGGAATGTGTTAGTCACTGAGGATGACTCAGAGGAAGAGCGAGAGCAGGAGAGCGTGGACTGAAATATTGACCGAGATAAATCAACCCCTGGCGAAAATATGCCTGCTATTTTTCAGCAGTGATATTTTTGCAGTGTCACTTTTCTCTTTTTTTTTTGGCTTTCTGGAAATGCTCTACTGGGGTGCAAGGTGTCCCTCTGAGGGACAGTAGAGTGAGTAATTGTAGGAAACATTGGACTGATTTCTGTAGCAACCTCAGACACGCCTGTGTGTTCCATTCACCTGAGTACATTACACCCAGGCTAGGGCAAATGACCCAAGAGAGCGAGCGAGGGAGAGAAAGGCGGAAAGAGAGAGCATGCCTTACATAGGTTGTCAGTTTTGACATTGTCAGCAAAATTATACAGTGTGGTTTCACAAGTCTGTCATTAGTGGTTAGGGAGCGAGTGAAGGCAGAAGTGTATTGTAAAAAAAAATGCATGATAGAGTTAAAGAAAATAAACTTGTGAAACTGAGGCCACCATATTACAGGCAGATTTTTCACCGCACTCTACGTTCAATATTACACAGTCTGTCTTTTGTGGCAAGTTTCCATTAACTATATAATGACAGCTTGATGATTTAGGACAACGTTCTCAAAGAAGTTATTGAATAATATTACGTTTTAGTTTGGTTCTTGAGGAAAAAAGGTCTTCTTTCATGCCAAAACCAAATGAAAACTCAAAATCTTGTGTTACTAGAGAAAAAAAACAATTGTCAGCAGAAGAACTAAGATGTCCAGACTGACCAGTGAAATAACAAATGTGCTTATTATACCCATTGTATAATAATCTCAATGGTGTGATGTACTTAGGCCTTACCATGCCCATTGTCGAAGAACTCGGTAATGTAAAGAGCACTGCAGGGTGACCAGGGAAAAGTTTTGTTGAGATGGACAAAGAGGGGGGCCATCATGTGGTGTCTATCAATGTGCCCAAACAATTTCTCACAGTTCCTGGAGTCATCATGTGGCATGCTGAGTACATGGCCTGAGAGAGAAAAAGAGAGAGAAAGCAAAAGTAAGTCAGAGCGCGGAGTTACAATGGCTATATATATATATATATATATATATATATATATATATATATATATATATATATGACTGTTGTCCTTTGCATTGTGTATACATTTCATGATAAATGGACCAAAAGAGATGCCATTAACTTTTATTAGTATGTTTATGTTTATTCCTTCTCCTGTAAAGTTCTCATTTTGGAGATATGAGGTTTAATTCTGACAACAGCGATAGTGCTATATTTATGCACATATGCATATACATGATAACAGCACTCAGTTTTGAGGTTCTCTCTAGACGAAGGTATCACTTACAGTCTACATATCTAAGCCCACTAGCTTGGCACAGCTGCTACTGAATCTGGACAATTACTTATTATTGTTCAGTGTACATGGAATTCTGTGCACACAATCTTCTATGACACACTTAACAGGGAACTTAATTCCACATCCTTTGCAATTAAGATGATCTAATGCAAAATATTCCCTTAAGTCATTACAGTTTGACCATTCTGTAATGGTGCAAATATGACCATGGAAATGGTTCAAGTGAAGCTGAGAAGGTTTGACACACATTAATGAATAGCTCAGTCTAAATTTGGGGCATCCATTCTAGTCCAGACACTCAGTGAGGGTGAGATGTCAGCCAGACACATAGAGTGGAGACTGGTGGCATGTGTATGTGTGTGTGTGTGGATGGGTGTGTGCACATGCACATGTGACCCATACCAAGCTCATGTGACACTGTAAAGGCTGCTTGGAGGCCGTTGTCCTCAATGACTGAACAGCTTCTTTTGGGGTCACACATGGTGCCCACATCAGCTACACCAAGGGTATCACAATGCTCATGGCCACAAATATCCTGAAGGTGCAAAAGAAAGAGGTACAGAGGGTTGGAGAGGAAGGTGGACAGATTGGGAGAGCAACCAGAGGAGGAGAGGAACAAGGGAAGGAAAGGGTTAGAGGGGAGAAAGGGGACACATTTCAGACACTGATATCCAGACATCGCTCCATTAGTTCCAGACAGACCTTTTTTTTCCCCCAAGTAGGCTCTTGCCAGCAAAACATATTTGTCAGTGTTTCCATCGTAAAATGAAGCAAATACATGGCAGACTGTGTGCTAGAAAGAGCAAGGGAGGGAATTTAACTGTTTGATGGCTGGATCATATGGTGTCCTTCCAGAGTATTGCAGAAGGTTTTCTTGAGCATGTGTCAGCTCTGACATGAGTGACCCTAACTGAGGAGGATGCGGCCCATGGAGGCCCTCAGAGACAAGCAGAGACGTCTGACCTTCGCTAAACAAAACCACCTGTGTCTCCATCTGGCCTCAGCGGAACCAAGACCACCGTGAGCTCTGTCGTGTTACTTGAACCAGGACGTCTTGCCAAAACTTGGCTTTGGCCACATGCTTCACTCAAGCACAGCCCTAACCTTCTGTACTTGGCAGGAGCTTAGGCTTGCACTTGCTGTCTTCACGACTGGACAAGGGGGCTCCCTGATGAGCCATGTGGTCACGATTCTGCCAAATCATTTCCTGTTTTGAAGCATCTCAAGCATCATGCAAACAGCCAGATCTATTTAATCAAATGATTGAGGCGGTCATATCTGTCCACCTAATTTAATAAATGTGTTGTTGTGTTCTTGCATAGAGAGTTGCTTCCCAACAGTTTAATTAATCAAATGACCCACATACTTTTAATCTTAATAGTGAATATGGGATTAGGCGTTCCACTCCTCACATTACCAGGATCTTTCACAAGTCCAAAACTAAATCTGGTCTGAAACCAGCGGAAGAAACTTGAGAACCATCACAATCACAACGTCATTATTACCTACCAAATAAGCACATGATTGAGGAAATAGCCCTAACCTTATGTTACACGTCATCCTAACGAATGCAATGAGGGACATTTTCTATTTCTATTGTTAAAGAATGCTCTGGCCCATTATGGTCTGAGATAGTGGGTGTGTTTTTTTGTGGTCTGGCTCACCTCTCTGGTGAATAAAATGGCAGTATCGTAATGCTCGGGATGGCGCTGACTCGAGGGGTTGAAGAGTTGCTGCCAGGCACAGAAGTTGCGCAGGGCCATGCCTCCATTGCTGGACAGCTCAGGCCCCAGCTCCTCGTCCTCTATCACCAGTATTTTGACCACCACAAGGCTCACTGCATTCTTCAGGCTGGGATGGGCATAGAGTTGCGCAGCCATCCCCATCAGGGTCAGGAGGTAGTGCTATAGAGAGAGAGAGAGCAGGACAAAGAAAGAGCAGAGGCAGACGCAGAAAGAGATTAGTTATAATTTTGTGTAATTTTAGCCTTTAAAATCCCAGTCTTATTACATACTGGGGCTTATAGTTCAGTAACTACAAGAACTTCAGTGTAAACTGGTTGAGCTATTCTTAGGTAATAGAGGTGTGTAATAAAACTTTTTTTTATGGGGTTAAAAGTCAAGAACACTAGCTGTACAGCTGATGAAACCAACCATAAACCAAAAACTGCAAAATCCGAAGCACAGCTGTTTGAAGGTAGGAATGTGACTGGCTTTGGATTGGACAATATGTTTCGTTCAAAAAGACATTCAGAATAACATTCAAGCCAAAGGCTAAAAGATACCCCCCAATCTCACCCAACAGAGAGTTTATCACCCTGAAAGCTAAAACAATCTCTTCAAATTAGGGAAAAACAGAAATGCAGCCCTGTTTTCACATTTAGAATTCATCCCTGACATATTGCTGAACTGTGCTTTATATTTTTTACTTTTGGAATTACTCTTCATTTGAATTCAGATGCAGATCTTTGTATAAGCAGACACAAGATTACAATTCTGCCTGTATGAATGAAGGTGACTTCGGTTTTCATCAAGCCTGATGACTACTCCTCCACAAAACAGAAGGAGGGTGAGGGAAGCGAGGCGACCCAAATCTATAAGCCTTTGGGACTCAAATATTTAAACATTTGTGTTTTTCTTTCCGTCAATAAAATGGGTGGAAGGAGCTCAAAAACAAACTCCTCTTGGCTTCCACTCTCTTCCAGATGGTGCTAAGTCAAATTCAAGCCCCTCATGCCAGCAGTTTTATTTCATCCATCTCGCTCTCTTTCTCTCTTTCTTTCGCCCTTTCCCTCAATGCATCATTGCACATTTCCAGAGTGAGAAAGTGTATGTTTCAAATGGGTGTCATATTCATTATATCAATATATCATAACAGACTGTGATTTCACACATAATGAAAGTACAACTTCGTTTACCAAGACTCGCAATGACTTTAAACCACAAATTTTGTGAGAAAGCCAGCCATATGCCATTTCTTAAGTGCTGTCGGCCTGTGTGGTTTGTACTATATTTCATGTATGTCAACAGCTTCAGAAGACTTGATGCCACTTTACGATATTCAGTGTTAGTCTGAGGCTAATGTGCTCTACGAGAGATGCTGGAAACAGTAAAGAGGTATCCCAAAAAACATTCTTTTGACCTCTGTTATTCCTTCGCAGTCTGAAGTGCTTAAAAGCACTGCTGCGATCTGGCAGGAAGAAAAGCAGCTACTATAATGGAAATATCATATGACACATACAGTTTCCTGAATCATCGTTCTCCCCTGAAATTCCAGTCAGTGTTTTAAAAACACATATGTTCCCTATTTGATTACAAAAAAAGGAGAGGTAGGAAAAAAGGTTTCAAACATGTCTGGCAGCTGTCACCTTCAGTTAATTATACACCATTGAAAAGCATCAACAGGATCGTTTTAAAGAGCTCCCAACATCCTCTGTTTATGGAGGCACATGCCAATGGGAAAGCAAGATCAACAAAACATGAAGAGCTGTAAATATTTGTGGCTACATGCTTTGTACTCAAGCTCTCGAGATAGCCAACATGGCTTGACTGTGTGGTTTCATTCATTTGGAGGACTCGTGCACTCAGTAAGAAGACATGTATGAAATAAGCCCAAACAAAATACACGAAGAATCCATCTCTTCACAAATCAGCCTTGTTTGCTTGTAGGGCATTAAAGCATCATCGGTGAACATGAACCCATGAGCATGGCAAGCAGTATTGCACTAAAGGGGAGGGGGAGCAGATGTTTACGTCCAATGCAAGCAATAGCCACTTATCTTTATCTAAATAGATATAGTGTCTGCTACATGAGTTAGTCTCTTCGCCAAACCAGAGATTGGACTGAGGATTACTAGTGGCCTGCTGGGTAGGATTATGGAATTTTACACTGGTCCACATTCACCTCTTGCCACCCACACCAGATCTCAATCAACAAAACAAAAAACATTGTGTGTGACACTTATCTTCTAAAGTAGAATTAAGACTAGACACAATCTTCATATGTTTTAAAGCCTATTATAAATGCAGTGACAGTGGCTCCCAAACCTGGTGCTTTTCCTACTTTTGGTTCAGTCTATCAGCTAATTCACAAGCCCTCCCTGCACTCTCAGAAATAAAGGTCTGAAACTGTCACTGCGGCAGTCACTAGGGTGGTCCCCTCAAGGGTCCATCTCAGTAGCTTTAGTCAGGGAACATAACTACTATAATGATCCATCCAACATTATATTTTATAGTCCACACACCCCGTCTCATCTCCAGGCTTTTTATTTTATTGTTCTGTTTTAAAACATTAGGTTATGAAAATGTACAAATATGTACTTTTTACCTGGGAAAAACTTATAAGGTACACAATTGGACCAGCTGCTGCACCTTTGAGGGAACTTTTACATTGTTTGTACCTTGATGAAGGAAAAAATGTACCTGCACAAAACCTTTATTTCAATGTGTGTTGAATTGGAAAAGTTAAAGCCTGTTACAAATTGTTCTACCATATCACATTTATAGGTAGCTCCCTATGTAAAACTGTTTGTAAGATGTTTTTGTCTAAATGAACTTAGCAGAAAATGTGGCCATCATTGAACCTATACGATATATGTTAGCAGAGGGAAAGTATATATTACTTGAAGTAAAGCTGAATTTACATTCAAAACACAATACTATACTAAAGATACGTGCATGCACAGTAGGACTGCTCAATGGCTCTGCCTAATTGCTAGAACACCTGTTAAACACTAAGGGTAGGACATGGATTAAGCCCAGTCTTGACTAAACTGCAGTGTCAGTGGTGTTACACTGTTTAAAGATCCTATTTAGTCTAGGCAAAGGCTTAACTTGGGTTACCCGGACATGGTTTAAGCCTATTCATAGTCTTAAACCCAATCTGGGACCCCATCTTGTGCTGGGTATGCGAACGACTGGCCTAAAGGAAGGTGAATATTCTGTCAGGTTAAAGACAAGAAACCAGGTTTCATGACAGGTGGCTGCTTCAGAAATGAGTGGGCACATTGCCTACATCAGCCCCGTTTATTCGATGTTTTAAAGACGTTAAACTTGACCCCCCCACCGAGCAGCGGCTCCGTTTACCTTTATCTCGTCTCCATAGAAACGAGTCATCGAATAGTCGGCCACTACCAGAGTCTCGATGTACCTCGCAGACGACACGAATCTTTTTTCCCGCCTTTTCCCGTCATCTCTCTCCCCTGTCAGAAAGCGGTCGTCGTCTTGCGCTTGATCAAGGTCTCTCTTCCACGTCTCTCGGCTTGAGGCGACCACTCGTCTTTTGACGACGTGGGGCTGAGAGAAAGTTCCGCCGCTCGCGGTCGGCTGGATGAAGTACTCGTCCCCGCGCGTGACGAAAGTTCCCCGTATGCCGCGACAGAGGCTGACAGCGACCATAGAGTCCAGGTCCCCGTTCACCGTGCCCGAGTAGAAGCAGCCTCTCAGCTCCTCTCCGCTCTCGGACACGCCGTTGTCGGTCTGCTCAGAGCCGTTCACAGCGGCGGGGAGATGCTTGGCTTTGATACGCTGGATGTGTAACGTTGGAGCCACGAAACTGCTGTCCGGTTTCAGGTCTAGAGCGAAAACCTGACCAAACGCGGCGAGTTTAAAGAGGTGCCTGTCCGTAAACTCGCTCCTCCACGAGCCGCCGTGTCTCGGCGTGAGTTTCACAGCTACGGTCTCTTGTGACTCTACAAACTCACACCTCACTGCTTCAGCCAGCAGCACTGCGGCCAGGATCAAATGTATATGGCAGCCCATCGTGTTTTCAGACAAAACCTGGAAACAAATACCAACAGACTCGGTTAGGCTACAAACGCGGCGAGCGTTTTGGACACCGACACAGAGCTGCTGTCGGCAGGTGTGTGAGGTGAAATGTCCAACTCGGACTGAAACAAACCGCTTCTGTTTCTTTCTTTCGTTCGTTTTCGCTCAGGAACAGACGGAGCTCAGTCCGCTATCCATTAAAATCAGTTACTAAGGCGACCCGAAGTCGGAGCGCGCGTCTGAGCAGAGCGCGAGAGTCTGTCACAGAAACGCGATGGCGCGAGGGAGGAACAGCGGGACCCGCGGGTAGCTGGGCTGTGAGAGCGCGAGCGTGTTCGGCGGTACTATTTATACCGTCTCGATTCCACTTCAACGTGCGCGCGCGGTTTTTATTTTTGATGATGTGCACTGCCCCCCTCGTGCCGCAGAACGCCAAGGACTCCACGATATTCCCGCCACGCCCCCCTCACGAGTAGTGCACGTAGGACTTACCAGGCACCTCAGCCACGCCTCCTGCGCTGGGGCTGGACCGCAGGTTCCTCGGTCTTGAGCTGGACTGGGGAGAATAATAGCGCTGCCCTGAGAGTCTGCAGTCCAGTGAAGTCATGAATACGTGCGGCTGTACAGCGTTGTAGGAAATAAAGACCCAAACAGAAACAAAAGTAGCTGCCAAAAGCAGCACAAGAACGAGAAAAGTATCAGGTGAAAAACTCCTCGAGTCCTACTACAGCTCCATGTCCAGCGGCTTCTCCAGCGTCTGTCAGCATACAAACTGAACTGTGTTCAAAATTATTCAAATATCCAGAAAGGAATTAAACAGGAAGGAAAAAAAGAGTTTAAATGCGTCCTAAATGTGAAGGGCTGAAATGGAACCGAGCAAAAATAGGTTGGCTAAATAAATAAATAAATAAATAACTAGGAATAATAATGAATAGGAATCAGTTCAGTTCAGAATACTCTATTAGTCCCAAAAAGGGTAATTCATTTGCAGCCTTCTCGTCCATACACGCGACTGTACACACACACACACACACACACACACACACACACACACACACACACACACACACACACACACAGGCAAATACATAAATAAATAAATGCACGGAGACGACGAATATAACAATAATTTTAAAAGACTGTTATCCGCATTTAACAGCTCGATAGCAGAAGGAATAAAAGACTTGTCGATTTGTTCTGCTGAAGATCGTAATATAACGCCGACCTGGCGTCATTACAGTAAATTCGCTGGACAAACTCTGATCAGACTGACTGATAATTCCTTTTGCTTTCTGAGCCACTTGTTTCTCCCACAGGCAGCCCAGGTCTCTCTGTCCGACCCCAGTTATCTTTGACCAGAGTTTTACAAGCGCCCTTCAGGCTATTCTTGTCCCTCACCGACAGCCCATTGAACCAACAAATAAACGAGAAAGCCACTTTTGCATGAGCAGGAATAAAGTATTTAAAGAGCTCAGCTCAGATCAGGCAAAACTTTACAGCAGATAAAACTAAACCTTAAGAATACAGCCAGGCTACGAGCAGCGATGCTGATAACGACGCTGCTTTCAAAGTGGCTTTAAGCACGTTGAACATGAGGGAGACATTCCAGTGACGCTCGCGACTGGATTTAGATCGTAGGGAACATGCTGGGAAGTTACGGAACGTGCTCGCTTCTGTACCTGTAAGTGAGCTTTAATGTGAGCTATGATGAGTGAAATACTGATCGCTGATATGTTACATTAACCGTGGTGCTCTGACTGGAGGAGACAGCTGTTTCACACCAAGAGATTATGTGGGATTTAGGTGCACTTTCTAGATCATACAGTGAGCGGCGCTGCTGCACCGTTTGTGGTGTTTGACTTCGGATGAAAAGCTGAGAAAAGTTGAGAAATACAGCTTAATGCGTTAGTATATACACATATTATTGCTTTAAGATTGCAATACATCTTTGTTTTTTGTTTGTTTACCTGCTTACCTATGTGAACATCATATGCGGATCTAGCTGCATAAAACACTACCTGTGCACCTGATGGATAAAATCGCTGAATCTGTCTGTAGACAGGATAGATAGAAAACAACAATAACAACAACAACAACAACAACAAGAAATATTATTATAACAACAACAAAAACAATTATTATTATTATTATTATTATTATTATCATTATTATTATATATTGTCTTACTATATATATTGGATATAGTACATCTTTATTTTTATTTAATTCATTTTTTAAAATTTGTGTTACAGAGTTAAACAATGACAGATACTGTTTGTATGTTATGAGGAATGGACCAGTTGAAATGGTGCTAAATGATTATATGTAGACGTATACACGCACACACACACGCGCACACACACACACACACACACACACACACACACACACACACACACACGCACACACACACACACACACAC
>NC_051233.1:11752344-11792344 GCF_015220715.1 Pygocentrus nattereri
GAGATGCGCGCGCACCCCGGTGCCCCAGACCTAAGCCGGTGCTTCTACGCCGGCCACGTGAACGCGGACGCGCTGTCGTATGCGGCGCTGAGCTTGTGCGGCGGCATGCGCGGCGCGTTCGGCTACGACGGCTGGGAGTACTTCATCGAGCCTGCGGCCGGCGAGGAGGGCGCAGTGGAGGGCGCGCACGTGATCCGGCGGCGCACCAACGGCGAGCGGCGATGCGCCGTGGACGGAGACCTCGGGGGCTCCAGCGCGGCCGTGGCACGCGCTTTGGGGAAGCTGCGGAAGCGCGCGGAGGAGGAGGAGAAAGAGGAGAACGAGTTGCGCACGACGGCCCTGAAAAGCCGCTCCAAGCGCTTCGCTTCCGTCCCGCGCTACGTGGAGACGTTGGTGGTGGCAGACGAATCCATGGCCGACTTCCACGGAGACGACCTCAAGCACTACGTGCTCACTCTGATGTCCGTGGCCGCGCGCCTCTACAAGCATCCGAGCATCCTTAACCCCATCAGCATCGCCGTGGTCAAATTCATGGTCATCGGCGACGAGGAAAAAGGGCCCAAGGTGACCAACAACGCGGCCATGACCCTGCGCAACTTTTGCACTTGGCAGAAAAAGGTGAACAAGAACAGCGACAAGCACCCGGAATACTGGGACACGGCCATTCTCTTCACTAAACAGGTAAGGGCAAGTCCGTTAAATCTAGGGCACGTCGATAGGGGGCGATCCACTACTTAGTGCGAGTCTAACAAAGAACTTGTAGGAAGCTGTGGTACATCAAGACGTCTTGCAGTGTGCAAAGCCCCAAAACAGCTGGATGCAATTTATCTATCCAACTAACAAACACAACAAACTGCTGATGATGAACTTTCAGGCATAGTTTGGAGATTGTGTTTCAGTGTCAGCGCAAAAGCTCACTGCATACATGTTCGTAATCCTCAAAAAGCCTTATCTAGAAACACAACCAACCAACCACACAGACACAGAAACAAACAAACTGGTTTGATGCCCATCTAACTGTTGGTTTGTTTTCTCTCTCTCTCTCAAAAAAACAAAACAAAAAAAAAAACATTTTGCATGAAATTGTAAACAGGTTGTGTTCTTAATCCAAGAAAAAAAAAAAACAAGTTGTGTGATGCTAGACTGACCGCTGTTGTATTTTGTCTCTCTGACTGTGCACTGCACAGGCTGCAACAAGACCAGCCTCCTCATTTAACCCCCTGTCCCTGAGGGCATCACCTCTGGTTTATGATATGTTGTTATAGTCAGGGTTCAGCTATGTCCAGAGGCTGCTGCCCCCTATTGGCAAACGTGTGCGAGTAAGAATGTGTGCAGTGGATCTAGAGAGGGTCGCAAATCATCCAAGCAGTTTCACATGGTCAGATATATGGCACAGTATGTTAACTCACTGGTTTGAGATCAGTGTTAAATTAAGTGAAAGATAAAGTGAAATGACTTTAAACAGTTTAGGTCAGGATAGGTTTTGCTTAAGATGAAGCTTTGCTGTGTTTTCCATGTTGAGGGAAAAAGGAAAGCCAGCACATGGACAGAAAGATGAGGGTGACTACTTAGTAGTGCTGTGTAGAATTGTTGTTGTCAGCAAAGAGAGCATGAACTTTTGCAATTTACCTGAAACACATTCGTGCACAGACAACGAGAGTGGTCAAGGGATGTGCCAGTGTATACTACCATCCTGCACACTCCAAAAGCTGAACATTTTCCCTGCTTTAATGTTCAGTAATGGGACAGATATATGGAACCACTGCCATCATAAACTGGAGTTTCTAATGCTTCACATATTCACATATACAGCAGCAGGGACGATTACAGGATGGTCAAACAAAGTTTAGTGTTCAAATTCTCAACCTCTGTAGTTTATGTCTTTAAGCAAACGCATACAGAAACACCAGGCTTTGCACTGATTCACCTCAAACAAACCCAACTGAACTCAAGCTTTCTCTGTCAGCTGTTGTTCAGGAACACCCACGTGTGGACGTTCCGCCAGCCCTTCACACGCCAAATGAGTGAAGATTTTTTCCCCTCTATAAGCTCCTCGGAGCCTCACATGGCCCTAGCTGACCGTATCAGCCTGTCATTTCTCCCAGGACTGTGGCCCAGTCCAGGCCAGTCATCCCAGAGGGAGTCAGAAGTTTAGCTTTGCTTTTTCTGCTGGGAGCCAGTAAGCTGTGGGAGCCAGAGAGCATGGTTCCTCCCTGCATTCTTCTGCTTATTGCACTCATTACTCCATGAAGATAGAGAGGTGGCCTGACATTTTTTGGAGTCCAAAGAGCCACTGCAGGCCAGCTGGTTGGCGGGATTGTGTATGGGGGAGGGGGGTATATAGCCTTGTCAAGCAAGACTGAATTGGTGGAAGAGTGGGTAAAAGAATGAGTAGAAAGTTATAGTTACCTCTACACATGGGTAAAAGACAGGAGCAATGGATAAATAGGTGGTTGGCCAGTTGATTTAATGGGATTGAGATGGATAGAAGAATGGACAAGTAGATTACAAAGATTTATGGATGCATGCTTGGTTAGCAGAAAGTAGTAATGTATTAATAGGTGGTTGGTAAGATGAATGGATGATTGATTGAAGGGAGCACTAGACAGTTCAACACAGATAATGTCCAAAACAATTCTAAACTAATCTATAACTGATAAATGATAACATTTGTTGATGACTCAACATATGTTAGTAAAGGCCAAACATATTTGATATTAAAATCTACTGATCGGTAATGTTGATTCCCTCCAAATGTTACCCTGAGGTATATGCTTGTGAGCTAAGATTACTCTATAAACAGACAGAGAGGACAGTTGGCCCAGCTTTAGCTCTTTAGAGAACTGACATGCAATCTGATCAAACCCACTACACACCCCTCACAGCAGCTACCACATTATTTCATTCTTATGATGTCACGGGAAAGGTTATGTCATGCCGTGGGTCTTGTCATGTTTGGTCCCTTTTGTGTTAAGTGAGCAATTTTGCAGCATTAAGAGTGAATGGCTTTATACAACCACCTACAGTGAGAGGAAATTGCAATAGCCATTGCAAAATCAATCACATAACTAATTTGAAGGAAAACAAGATTTATAGCTTGGTCCTCAATGCACACTGGCCTGAACAGCTTGTATATTTCAGTTTCTCTTATTGCAGCTTGGGTGACCTAGATGACTTGGTGGAGGGGGTGGGGTGGGGGTACAATGCAGGGATATAGCAGATGAAACAAGAAAAAGTGTCCAATTTCTATGGGATCTTCCCTCAACCACAGTTGCAGCTGGGAACGATCTGACTCCTTTCCTCTTCCCCCTCCACCCATCCCCGCAGAACACGCCTGTTTCCCATTACCAGTGAGGAAAAGAGAAAAAAGGGACCCCCCCCAAATCCCACCTCGTCAAGGCCCACCTGCTGTAGAAGGCTCTTTCCAGCTGCAGCCTGGGGAAAGTCTCTCTCTGGGGCGCTGCAACATTTCTTCCAAGTCGTTCCTTTTTCCCTCCAGCACTTTTCGGTACAACCTCCTTCCTCATAGCTGTCTCCAGGATGTGCCCTTTGCACTCAGGGAGCTAGTATGGTGTGTGATTTCCTCTTTAGTCCTTGGCAAGCGCTGTAAATTACAAATATTCTGTCTAGACAACTCACTTAAGTGTGTTTGAGTAAAGGTAATGTGTAATGAGTAATGAGTAAGGTAATTTGTGATAAACTATAAAAAGGTAACTGTTTAAATGAATTAACCACTAAATCAACTACCGTCTGTTAGAACTGTGGTGATTCCCCCTGATAATGAGTCTTTCCTGTCAGAATCAACAGCAAAGTCCAAAGCTTTGGCTGAGTCATACTTCAGTGCACAGTGTTTTCCCCAATATGAAGAGGTATTACTTTTAATATTAGCGCTTACATCAACACTAACCAATTACCACATAGTAAATTGAGCCTAGGAAATACTGGCATAACGGTGTGACTGGCACATCCAGTTCATCGTAGAGTCCACTTCCTCTTTTGTGATTGGTTAAGATACTCCCAAGCATAGCCAGCACTTCAAACGATCCATCACAAACCACCTCATACAATCTTGCACCAATTTATAAAAAAATAAAAAACAGAACAAGAACTGGTACCAGCAAACTGGCTGTCAGGAGGACTTATGTAGTGATTCCGAGAGGTCTTTTAGATAATTTTCTGTATTATAAATTTCTGTATTCCTAAATTTCCTTCGGGATCAATAAAGTATCTATCTATCTATCTATCTATCTATCTATCTATCTATCTATCTATCTATCTATCTATCTATCTATCTATCTATCTATCTATCTATCTATCTATCTATCTATCTATCTATCTATCCATCTAAACATTCAATGATTACCTTAACTATGTAAACTTACCATTACAGTGATGATGTAGAGCAGAATCTTTGAGCTACAAATCTCATATAATGGTAAGGCAATGAGCTCTGAGTCTTTTAGTTTATATTATATTTGCAGAAGTAAGTTCACATGAAAGCACAGCCGACACATGAACCTCTGCTTGATGACTTATTGTCGTTGTATTTGTGTAATAGGTGTATTACTGGAGTAATGGGCATGTTATGTTGATATATAATGAGGGAGGTTAAAAAGAGAGGGGCAGAATTAGATAGATCACAGGAGAAAGTAAAACAAATAGAGAGAGAGAGAGAGAGAGAGAGAGAGAGAGAGAGATGCACACATGGAACAGTTTGTATTTTGTAAAAGGGGTAATGAAAGTCATATGTTTTCTCTGTTGGGTGCCAATTGGGTCAGGAGAGAAGAGAGTTTCACCCCCTTTCACTTTGTGCCAATGATTGAGAGGTTTTGCCAGACCTGGAGGAGATGTCTGAGAGCAAGAGAAACATTATTCAATTGCCAAAAAGCATCTGATCTGAGCTCACCGCTGCCCACTTGTTGAGGTTAAGGGAGTGTTTGCCCATAACTTACTTAACGTCAAGCACAGTTACACCCTGTTAAATTCAGGCTGACACCCACTGCTAAATGAGAAGATCCATAGTTCATTTTATGAGTCTAATATGTCATCAAGCACTTGCCTGTAGGAGGTGTGCTTTACTTAGCTGGCGAGCAAGTTTCTGATGAAATAACACCACACAAAACCACAAGACTTCATATAGTTTAATAATCTAATTAAATAAAGTCCTTTTTTAAAATTATTTTGTATATTCTTGTTACCAAGAGCGAGGGCTGACTCACTTGGGCATACATTTAGAGTTGGCAATGGAAACAACCAGCAGCAAATGAAGGCAAAGGAGTGGTTAGCATTAAACTGGCCCGAAACATTTCAGAGAATGCTCACTCATCTGTGGCATCTGTGTCTTTCCGTCTTTGGCCTTCACTTTTAAAAATATAGGTTCATAAACGATGTTCTTCAGCACTGATTAGCTCCTCAGCAACGTTGCTATGAGCAGTTCGGGTGTTAGCTTTAGTGTTAGCTCATCTGAGGAGATAGCTTCTGTCACTAACGTTCTCTTTATAAGACTTGAAAACCTACCGCTTAAACATTGAGTGGCTAAACGGTTTCCCTGGTTTGATTAATGCAAACATAGTTTCCAGGTTTTCTTGTTCACTTTAAGTAAATTACTGTAATCTATGTACTTTTTAATGTACCCCTCTGCCAAATTTGACTTTGTACTGCTGGTTTTATGTTTAAGTTTTAGTCTATAATCACAAGTCTTACAGAACTTAACACATAGTCTGAGCTGTAAGTGTGATGGAAATAGCAACAATAACTTATTTAATTTACAAAAATGCCCCTTTAAAGAACCATCCATTGATAGGCTCTTGAGGAACCCAAAAGTGGCTCTTTTATGGCATCATACCAAAGGACCCTTGTTGGGTATCTTCTTGGTACCCTTATTTTTAAAAATGTTGACATTCACACATTGTGAATACCTTCTGGAACCTAATAAATATCCTAATAAAGTTTACCCTCACTATACCAAATACCCCAGACAATAAGCCACAGGAAGTGGGCCTCATTTTGATCCAAGCCTTTGTGGAATCCTATAATATTCCCACCTGGTTTATTGGGATACCCTGTAGCTTTATCCGAGTGCTCCACTCTGCCTTTGGTTTACTGCAGCAGTATAATATAGCAATGGTTGTCCTCATGCATTATTTTCCAATTGATTTGCTCTGGTGCACTGTATCCCAGCTGATGTGTAGGTGTGTAATTCCTTCAGTGTTTCACAAAACTTTGATTGCTGATTCCTAAACGTTGTCAGGGGGACTGTGAGGCACTGACCCTTGATCTTGTGTATGTTTCTACATTCTTCAAGGCAAGATATCACCAAAAAATAAGGGCACTATGGGCTAAGCATGAGTTTTTTTTTACGCTTAACCTGCACAGGTCTCCATGACCCAGCAGCTGGGTCCACACAAACTGAAAGAGGTATAGCGGATAGAAGAAGTAGGTCAGAGTTAAAAAATGAGCTTGTTTAATGAAAAGAACAATAGTTTTTTCATTCTTTTTTCACTCATGCTGTCTCGCGCTTTTGTTAATAGCCATCCTCCCTCTCACATACTCACATCTGGATCGCGTTTTCAACGGTCGACAACTGTGGCGCATAAACAATTTGTCACACTCATTTGGGATTTTGCCTTAGATAATGGTCTTTAACATTCAACCAAACTGTCAGTGCTTTTGGCTTGAGAATTGAAGCCTTAGTGTGTATAACCATAAACGACATTTTTTGCTCTGTGCCTAGCCCATCTATGTGCTAATCTGTCCTCACAAAGCATCTCAGGAGGGCTGACCGCATTCCTGCTCTGATCTTAGTTAGCACATGCTACGAAGGTAACAGACCCTGGAACAGCACTAGTGCTAAGTTCCACGTAGACCGCTTCACAGCTTTGTCATATTAAATGCATCACTGTCAGCACAAAGTACTGATCTTTTATGTAGCCTTCTCTGTATTATGGTTGTCAACCAGCGTAAGTCCTTTTCTTAAGGGTTGGTCAGCAAGGGTGTTGCACCCTGGGATTGCGCTGACAGAAAACCCTGTTATTATGATGTACAATCAGTGGGGATCAACGGATATTTCGGGCAAATGTGTTTTAAACAGTGTGGTAAGAAAATATAGGTCAGCTGGAAACTTCTTTCCTTTGGCTGGATACACTGTGCTTTAACAGCAACAGTTACCTCATGTTGCAGCAAAAATTCAGAGAAATTTTAACAGGGCATCTGGAATATCTTTCAGTGAATCAAAAACACTTAGGAACACATTTCAGAAAGGGAAAGGGATTAGACCATTGGCTTCTCAAGATTCTTTATGGTCACTTCATCATCAGCCTGTTCTAACCACAGTCCAAAGATGATTTTTTGGATCATGTCATAGCTCTAATAGTGCTCTGGATAAGAGAAAACGTTTAGTGGACAGGAATGCTAGATCAAGCTTCCTGAGTGCGTTCTTTGTGTGTTTGTTATTATTCAATTACACCTAATTGCTTCATTGGTCACAAATCGTTCCACGTTGTAAAATATAGACACAAACAAGGAAGTCATTTGCCCTGAATCAAAGAGCCTAGTTTGCTGAATGTTTTCCTGAAATCTTTTTATTTTCATGAAAGCTTTCTCGAAGCCAATTTATTTTTATTCTTGTGTTACACTGAAGAGCCATGTGCTAAGTTATTAATGTAATACCCATATGGATTAACATCCATGCACCATAACTATGTTGGCCAAGTCATGGGTAGAATGGGTTGTTGGAGTGCCACTCAAGCAACCTTGTTTTGTAAGCATGCCTTTGCAACAGATGCTATTGTACAGGCAATCCACGCATGACCAATTATGGTTTCTCTTAGAAATTCACTCTAGGCAACAGTTCTGTTTGATGTTTCCATACATTAGTATCTGTCCTTAGCTCTTCTTAACCCCTTAAATGGCCAGGGTTCAATGGTGGGCCCAAAATGTTATTACATATCTCTATAACCTGAAAATAGATCAACCAATTTGCAACTCCCTATAGCTGCTGAATAATAAGCCTTAGTAGGTAATAAGCCTGGAATTTTAAGGGGTTTAACCAATCTTCATCTGATCCAGGATCTGTGTGGGGCCTCCACCTGTGACACTCTGGGCATGGCAGATGTTGGCACCATGTGTGACCCTAAGCGGAGCTGCTCGGTGATTGAGGACGATGGCCTACCATCTGCATTCACCACTGCCCATGAACTTGGTGAGTGTACTGATAAAGAAAAGCCATTTCAGGCAAGGAGATGTTTAAAGCAGATACGTTTTAGCACAAGTGTGTCCAAGGGAGTCCCTCTCACAGAGTGAGGTCTATAGCCCTTTAAAAAAATGCTTTATGTGGTTGGAACTCCTTGACAACTGGATTAGGAACCAGTAACCAACCACCTATGCCTCCAGTAGTCTGAGCATCCCAAAAAATTATATTTGTTCACCTTAAACTAGGTGTTGGTTGAGGTAAGTGAGCCACATCATGTTCCTTTGCAAGGATTTGAGAAACAGCTGAAGTAAGATTATCAGCTCATTTTGCAGTCCATGCAGGAAGCCTCATCTTTGGTTTTGGTAAAGCTCAAAGTGGGGGATAGCTGCTGGAGATACTGGTGAAGTGACTCACATAGCAGTGACTTGATCGTTGACAAGATAATTGCCCATTTTGAACGGAGTGGTGATTCCAAGGGAAAAAATGTGAAGTTGATTTACTTGAGGTTTGCAAATGACACATTCACAAATACATTCGCAAGAAGAAACGATAGTAAAACCTTTTCTTTCTCTTTTGTTGTCCTTTTCTCTCTTCTTGTCTCTTCTCTTTACAGGCCATGTCTTCAATATGCCTCATGATAATGTGAAAGCATGTGAGGATATATTTGGAAAGTTGCAGGACAATCACATGATGTCTCCTACCCTAATCCGGATCAACCGCACCAGCCCATGGTCTCCCTGCAGCGCTGCTATCATCACAGACTTTCTGGACAGTGGGCATGGTGAGTCAGATTAAAGGAGTTGGTCTAAACCTAACCTGCCAGACATTCGATTGTGATTGTCTAGTTTTGTCTGCATTACTAACTTCAGTGCTCAACTTGTGTAAAGGCTGAACTTGAGTTTTAATAAGTGGTAGTCTAATTTCTCCAGTAATGCTAATTCTGAAGCTCAGTTTGCTCTTGAGTAAGACTCACATGGAGTTTTATCTTGTACCTGTCTAGTTTATCCTGTAATAATCTAGTTCAGTTCTAGTTCAGTTATCAGCCTTGCTCCTGAAGAGATCTGAACTCCTAAACTCCTAAAGAGTTCAACCCTCATTGAACATATTTGATCTATATCATTAGTGCATTTAATAAGTTGGATCAGGTATGCTAGATTTGGGCTGGAACTGAAGTTTGCAGGAAGGCAGATCTTCAGGTCCAGGGTTGGTGACCACCAACATAGTTTCTCCTACATTGCTCTCTAAAGCCTTATTTATTCTGAGGCTGAACCTGGGTCATTTATCATGGCTGTCTAGTTTCTACTACTAACGTGAATCTTAACTTGCTAATTCTGAGTCTCACGTGTGATTGTCTAGTTTATCTTGCATTGCTAACTGAGAAGCTCAACTTTTGCAAACTCAACTCTGCTAACTTGCGTCTCTCTTGTGGCTGTGTAGTTTTTCTTCATTGCCACCTCTGAAGCCCAGCTTCTGCTAACTCTCACCTTAAGTATCAAAATCAGCGTTTCCACTATATATTTTGCAGAAGCAGCCAGCCGCTGCAAAATTATTTCTGCTGCTGCACAAAACTCTGCAGAAAGCTTTTAATTTGAAAAAACAGTTATAGGAAGTGGACCACCATTGAGCAAGCAGTGAGGGCTGAGTTGAACCGAATTGCTGAATGAAGCATTCACCAGTGGAGTGGACTATTCAGACGGTTTTAGCAAGCTGTAGTTAGTGAACTGGCTAACATAGCACACTGTTTATCTGTTTTATTCTGTGCCAACCTGGATACGTGCTCAAGCCCATCAACCACTGCAGAAAAAAATAATAAAGGAAACACTGAAAATGGAATCCGTCGTAACATTTGTGGGCCACTGTTAATGTTTTAGAGTTTAATAGACATAGCAGAGACGTGTGACTCATCCATCAAGACCATTTATGTGTTAGGAGTGTTCTAAACTGAGTGTAAATACACATTAGATACTCTCTCATCACTCCAAACTGTGCATTTAGGTGTCCCTTGGATGACAGTCGTAGCTCTAGGCAGTTCCAGGGTGAGCGCTGGACCACAGATCTCTGCCAATCAGGGCAAACCACTGTGTTGGCCTCCGAGAAAACAGCAACTGATGGTTCACAAACTCACTGCAGTGCTTTTTGGGCAGCCAGCCAGACCACTTGTCTGAAAGTAGACTGGGTTAGGACAAGCCAAATTGTCATTGGCTGTAGGTGCACACCAATCTAGTTTTCCCACGCAGGTTGAAATAGATTCTTGGTTTCTGTCTTGCCCTCTTTGGAGGAAAAAAAGTGAAAAGTCCATTAGGAGAATGGAACAAACGCAGCAAAATGGGAGTTTGTCTTTTATGTCAGTCTCATTTCACATGTAATAAAGAAAAATATCCTAAACACATTGTAAATAAATGAAAGTAAGGGTCACTTGAAAAAAGTCAAACTCTGCATAGTTTTTTGTAATCAACTTAGTTTAGTCAAAACCTTTTTTTTAAAAAAAAAAACTCTTTTACTTAAAAAAAGAAAACTGAAATGTGGCTGTTTCCTTATATGATGAAATTGCTTCAGAATCGTACTTAGTCAGAAATATCTCAGAACAGTGCGATCTCTAATTAAATAGTTCCTTTTGCTAAGACAGAGAGCATTTTCTGTGCTTAGATAAAGAGCATTTAGCTGTGCAAACTAATGAATTAACTAAAGTAAAGTTTTTGTAAAAGTTTTGAGACATTTTTATACCTTTTCACTTTCTATGACTTTACAGCTTCTGAGTAACATGACTGTCTAACTACCTGATCATCCAAAAACAAGAGGTGGTTAGTTCAAATCCCAGTGATGTTTCAGAAGTCTGCAAAGGAAAACCACCTCCCCAGGCTGGGGGTACTGTGTGGTGGAGGAGTTGTAAGCTGGTGGGTGGGAAGTGGTGATCTCCAAATTCCAGAGAGGAACTGAGTTAAAATCCAACAAAAAAGGAACACGTGGCAACCACATTTGTGGTTTATTTTTGAGTAAGCTCAACCAAAACTATATTTTGTAGACCTAACGTTTAGTACTAATAAATTAAAGTTAAAATGACATTTTATGTTTTTTAGGCCACATTTTATGTTTTTTTCCCCAATAGCAAATAAACAGTGATTGTGCATTTGAATATGTGGAAGTATATTCTCTGTACAGTATCTGTGCTTATTTTCCATTAGAAAATCAACAAAACACATCATTTGATCAGCAGTGTTTAATCCTTTACAGATGACTGTAGCTAACATGTAATAGAAACCTACACACACCAATTAGAAACCTTAAACTGTGTCAAATTGTAATTGTAAGTAATCCCAGGCTTAAAGACTAGATGAGCATAAAATTGTATATATTAGTTGTTAGATTGTTGGAAGTTGGGGCTGAAGCTTATCCCAACATTCATTAGGCAGAAGGCAGGTGTCATGATTGGCCCCTCCCAGTCCTGTCCATGTGTTCATGTTTTGGTTTAGCCCCCTTGTTTCATGGCTCCGCCCCTGATAGTCTCCACCTGTCCCTCGTTATTCCTGTTGTATTTAAGCTCTGTGTTTGTACTTGGTCTTTGCTGTTTGTGTTTGCTTTGTTTGATCGTGCTATCTGTTTGAACCATTTATTGTTTGTCATCATGTCTGTATATCGTTCTATCCGTGTTGGCTCTATGACCCTGGATTTGCCCATGATAAAAGTAGCTTATCTCAGCACATGCATCCGCCTCCTCACTCCGCGAGCAGGAAACATACTGGACAGTCCATCACAGGGCTTTTTTGACAATCTCTTACTTTAAAACATAATGATTGGTATATCACTTATATATATATATATATATATATATATATATAAAGTGTGTGTGTGTGTGTTGGTATGTAGTCTCCAGCCACATACTTTGCCTCTCCAGACAGATGACCCCAGGTCAATGTGGAGTAACTGACTCTGAGGCCATGCACTTAACAGCACACACACATTTTTACACAGTTTGATCTACAACTGTGTGAAAGCAACCAGAGAAAAAGCAAACAGTGCTGACATGGATGTTTGTGTGAGTAAGGGCCCAGTGTGATTTCACTGATTAGGACGTTTACAGTAGGCTCTCTGAAGCCTTCAAAGCCTCAGACTGATATTCACACACTCTCAGACCAAACAAATAAATGCAGACATAATGAATCCAAGGATGGGAGTTAAACAAACATCTCCCAGTCATAACTCGTTTGTTCATTTGGTCAAACGTCTCCCAAAGCGATAGAGCTAAATATCAACAATCCTAACTAAGAGGTCCGTTTTGCTTTGGTGTGATGATTAATTAGTATGATGTTTATCTTTTGTTGAGTTGAAGCTTTAATAGCAAACTATGTCATTGAAATGGGTGTATTTTTCACATAACATGCTCTTAGTACAAGGTGACCTTGGCTTTAAAAGAATCATGGTCTAGAGGAAATCCTGTCATTTTTCTATACATTTAATTTACAGTATGTAATTATATAAATGCAATTACTAGGGCTAGTTTAAAAAAGTCTATTCGATAAATTATTAATGCCACCGTTTTTCGCCTAATTGTACCCTTCCATAGTTCCAGGCTGAAGCCCAGCTGCTGTGTAATTTGCCATGATTGACTCTGCAACCATAGCACTCTCGTTTATGTATGGCTTTTAAATAGCAAGTTCATTTCATATATGTATAACAAAATGCACAGCTGTTTTAAATGGAAAAAAATCTTTCTTTAGTGTCAAATATGATCAAATAAGACAAATGCAATTACACAAATAACACAAAATACAACAATTAACTGAATTATTTTATTTATTTGATAAACTTTATAATTGCATAATTACATAATTAATTACATAGCTCATTAATTTAATTACATGTACATGTTATTTTTTTTCTGTATAGACAGACTCAAGCCTGCACTTCCATTTTCCATTGGCTGTGATGTCAAAGAATGACAAAAACATGGCAAATAAAAAAAAACTAAAAACAAAACAAAATATCATCTCTTCTACTTACAACCACAAACAAACCCATTTCTGAATCAGTTCAGTTCAGCTACACTATTAAACAAAATTATTTTTGAAAGGTTCTTTAGTAAAGTATAGAACAATTAACACTTAAACAACTCTTGGTACGATTAAAGGGTTCTTTGCATCATTAAGGGTTCTTCAGATTCAGATTCAGAATATGCTGTAAATGATTCTATTTAGAGTGTAGCTATAAGCCAGAAATAATCAAAATGCCCACAGCTGTGACCTCTAAGTGTTAAAAAGTCATGTAATCCTTTCCTGCAATCAAATGTGATGAACATGGCACTTTATCCCTGCAGGTGAGTGTTTACTTGACCAGCCCCAGAAGCCTTTGGCCCTCCCTGAAGTTCTCCCTGGTGCATCCTATGGTCTGGAGAAACAGTGTGAGCTGGCATTTGGGATTGGTTCCAAGCCATGTCCACTAATGCAGGCTCCGTGCCAGCGGCTGTGGTGCACGGGGAAGACCCGCGGGCAGCCCGTCTGCCAGACACGCCATTTCCCCTGGGCAGACGGCACCAGCTGCGGGGATGGCATGGTTTGCCTACGTGGCATCTGCCTAGAGAAGCAGGAGGTCATGAAGACAAAGGTAAATGCCAATGCAGTACATAGACACACAGGGTACACTTGTGTGGCTACTTTACATTAAACATGCATAACCCCATTAAACATGCATAAACCCACAATAAGCTACTACAATGGCCAGCTACTAAAAAAGACATTCAGTACCATTTACTGTATCATTTAAGTTTGGAATGTTTTAAAAATGTACAGCCAAGATAATGTATGTGTAAAATGACCCTGACATGCTAGTCTTCTGTGACTGTGGAAGAAGCTATTAAGCGTTAAGTAAAAATGAAACAATTTTAAATCCAGAATGAGGCTGTGGATGAACTGAACTGTGGATTATTTAAAAATGAATAAGATATTTGTATACCAGCAAGAATGAGCTATATGCCATAATTTGTGATACCATCGCACTTTTTTTCTTCACACTAAGATTCTTTTGGGAAACTGGGCCCACGTCAGCTAAAGGATGCCCAAGCTAGTTTTGTGTGGCTAGAATTGCACTGGGTGATGGTAGGAGACCAAGGTCAAGGTCAGCATTAGAGATGTCAGTTTCCAAAGAATATCCCAAGGATATTCTGCTCAAAAGTATTGGGTGGTGCTTCCTCACTCCAGAGAACACAGTGCCACTGCTACACAGCCCAAAGCTAGGGGGCTTTATACCCCTCTAATTGGCTCCAGAATGTCCTTTTCTGTTGGTAAACGTATTGCTAAGAATGCAATTGTGCACCTGTTAGCAATGGACGCACTTTAAATTCACTAATTAGAAAGCATATCTGGATGCATTTGGACATACAGTGTGGTTGGCTCAGCCGAGGCGTGTCTCTTTATTTTTGCACTGGAGCTACCATTCCTTTTAAGTGCTGCTCTTCCAGGCACATACGCTCTCATCTCTACAGGAAGTCTCACCATGCTGTGATAAGGTACATGAGTACTGCAGGTATTTGACATATTGTAGACCTGTTAAACTCACCTCTACAGACCCAGTCCCATTGCTTTGTTTTGTTGCAAAGTAACATGTCTGTGAACAAACAGAACCCTTTTGGAGTTCTCAACTGGTTCCTTTGTGTAAGAGGGTATCAGGTGTAGTCTTGTGTATTTTAGCATTTCCTCAGTATTTCCTCAAGTCAGTTAATTATCATTACTCTTGCACATGGACCACTTAACAGGCCCTTCATGAGGTGAACCGGGAACCTCTAGAGGAATCTCTTGTAGTGTCAAGCAGACCTTCAACCTTTTGAGGTCTGCTCTTCTCTGTTAGTTTCTCTCTAACATATTTGCAACTAGCAAAGATACTCTAGATAGAAAAAGAGCTGTTTGTAAGTTGCTCTTTTTAAGAAAGCTGCTAAATGCTATAAATGTAAATGTTTCACAGGGCTGTTGCTGTTTATGTGATATGTAAAGAACTTGAAGGCAATAATGTGTAGAATATTATTTTTTCTCATTTTGAACAAGAAAACTCATAGAAGTCACACGTCAGTCGTGTTTTATTGTTACTGTGTTTAAACATATCAGTATTAAGATCTGAACCAATCTGAACTGAATAAGCTCATTAAAAAGCATCTAACAGTAAAGAATCCCTTGTGCTTCTTTTATGCAGAGATAGAAAACATGGTAACACGCAAAAAGCTACACCCTGATCTGTTTCAATGTGGTCAACGCACAGATGCACAAGCTGTAATTTCTCTAGTGGTGGATTTAAACAAATTAAAGGGGTCAAATTTGCAGAACAGAAGACTGGCAAACACGTGGCACCATGTGTCACAATCTTTGCTGGAGATAACAAAAGCACGCTGTAGATTTATATTAGTCATTATATCATAGCTCTCTGAAACACTGGGAGGCAATCTTTCAAAAGTTTAGAATGCACTTTTAATAAATACCACATGTGAATCTGATCAAGAGTTACTGTTGGGTGTCCTGTCTTGGTTTACAGAAAGCAAAAACACCCTCTATATTATTGCAATACTTGTGGCAGCTCAAAGTCCTTTAGACATGGGTTATAAAGTGTAGCATAGTAAAATATGTTGAGAATAATTTATTAGAGTTACTGTTTGGTTTCAGCTATATAATGGAAAAAAAATCATTTTTGATATTGAAACATACTTAAACTCTGGATTTGGGTGAATAAAGGTTCTGCAAATCCAGATCAAGAAACATGTTTAACTTGCACTGATGTCTTCTTTGAATGTAGGAGGTCACTCAAGAGAAAGGCAAAGATTTTAGCACATGCATATGTCTTACATCACACCTGGTTATTGATGGACTGATATTTATATCAGTTGTTGAGGGCAAATAACAGCACCATATTGAAGTCTTCTGAATTTGACATTCTCTCTCTCTTACTCTAGGTGGATGGAAAGTGGGGCAAATGGGGGGCATTTGGAACTTGCTCTAGGACTTGTGGTGGTGGGGTGCAGTTGGCGAGGCGAGAGTGCAATAACCCACTGCCAGAGAACGGAGGCAAATACTGCCAAGGAGTGAGGGTCAAGTACAGATCCTGCAACCTCACACCGTGCCCTGACACTGGTAAGAACTTTTCAGTATGCAACTTCATCTAAGCCCAGTACACTTTACTTAAAGGTTTATAGGAGTGTAAAGCAAATATTTAGCCAATAATATATGCAATCTTCCCTAACGCCAAATATAGTGGCAGCCAAGACTGGTTTGGTCTTCAAAGTTTGTTTCCTCACTTTTGCATTAAAGCTAACAAGTAATACAAACTTATATTCAGTCTAGCAAAATCATCACAAACATACTGTTACCTTTAAAAATGTTCCACTATTTGCTAAAGCTTCTTCCATTACTAGTTATCTACAATAGCCTCATAGGAGGCTAGTAAGTGCAGAATAAAGAAGCAAGTAAAATTGTGTACACTTGGTTTTTGCTCATTCAATTGCTTTAAAATAGTGAACCAGAGGGGGAGTTTTGACATGTAGTTCAAATACATGTTCTGGTGTTGTTGCCAGCTGCACTTGTACATGTAAAGATAACAATCCATCATTTTAATTGGACATATGCACTCTGGGTCACTTTTACAAAGTTTCATGGCCTGCAAACGTGGAACCTTTAGATCTTTATACAACAACAAAGAGCAAAATGACGTCTGGTCATTATACTGTAGATCTGGTACCATTTCAGTGGGAACTAAGTTGAGTGCATCATGCGCAGAGGAAGGCTTGACCTCATGACTCAGTTACTTCATTTGGTTGAGAAAAGCTTAACCCACTTGTATTTGTTTATCATTGAACCTCGATCTAAATGCACTTTTTCAATAGAACAGCATATGATTTAAATTTGGTAAGTATATTGTACGAACTTCAAATCTGGGGCTTTTTAAAAAGAGCACTCGTTTGGTTTTATATACCTTCCTCGGGATGAAAAGATAAGGGCACATTTCTGCCATAGTGTTTGCTGTAAGTTATAGTCTTATTTTTTCTGTCCTGTTCATTTTATTTGTTTTAGTTGTACTGTCATGTCTATTTGTTTTATTCCTGTTATTGTTATTACTGGATTTCATTGTTGGACTCAATTGTTGTCACTGTTATTACTGTGCTTCTTTGTTTGGATTTATTCTCTGCTGATGATGCTTTTAAAGCAACTTTGAGCTTTGGGAGGGTGCTATAAAAACAAAACATTATTATTAATTACTGCAGGTTGTTTCCTTACTAACCTCTCTCTGTTTCTTCCCTTACATAGGGAAGAGTTACCGTGAAGAACAGTGTGAGGCCTACAATGGCTTCAGCCTGAACACCAATCGCCTCGCACCCTCCGTCGTGTGGGTGCCCAAGTACTCAGGAGTGTCTCCTAAAGACCAATGTAAGCTGATATGCAGGGCTAATGGAACTGGCTACTTCTACGTTCTGGCCCCCAAGGTGAGCTATAAAGGATTTATTTCATTCGACATACACTGGCAAATAAACTTCAAAACCACTCGATTTGATCATTTAAGAATCAGTTTAATGCACCAGTTAGATTGTTTAGGTATAAAGACGTAACGATACACTTGAACCACGATTTGATCATTGATATGGTATTTTGAACAAAATTCAAATGAAGAAAATGATGTCTCATATTGTTGCACAGCTTATTACTAAACATGCTAGAAGGAATTATTGGTTGTTCCTGGTTGTTTATGAACTTTGTTGTTCACACAGTGCAATTGAATTTGATTATATAATTGATTGAGTGGCCATTTTTCTCAAGGCATTGTGCATCTCTATGATGTACTTTGTCACACTTTGCATTGCAGAATATAAGTGTCACCATGCACGGACTATTTTGTAAAGATTCAGAATTTTCTTATAAAAATGCACTGAATACAAAAATCTGCCTGGAGGAAATATTCACACAGCAACACAACATAGACATTAAAAAACAGCACAACTGCTGTTTCAGCATATTTGATTTCAAAAAGCACCGTATTTTTTTTTAACCTTGTCAAACCTGTCGCCTTCCTAGCGATACTTTCATAGACATGGTGAAGTCTACTGTAACTGCTTTATGCGTGCTGCCAGACAATTTACAATGCCTGCAATTCCATGTGGAATTGGAGCCAGCAGTTTTCTATCTCAGTATAAAAGAAGCTCTATGCTGCCTTTATTGTTGGATGAGCTCTAGTAGTTTCTGATTGAGCGTGTGCACAGTTTTAGAATTCAGATTGGTAAGAGCTTATTATTGACTAGGTTAATTAGAGTGACAATAAAATGAGACTTAAGTGTCAGGTATATTCCTATTAATGTTTTTGATCAAAAATCGACCTATATCTGGCTTTGCTAGATCACATTCTTTACATATCAAATAAGTTCCACAAAACATTGTTGACTGAGATTAAAGGGCAGAAAATTGTTGCTTTTATGTGCTGGAATAAAAGGATTAAGGGTCAGAAATTGAGTAATTAAGGCCTATTTTCACAAAGCTGTTAGCCAAAAACTTATTGCAATTAAGGAATAAGTTGTAATACTTATAAATATCCTACATCCTATGCCTTCAAAGAGGGGATGAGATGGTTATAATTGCCCATCATTAATTCTTCAGTGATATGAAGTTGAAGTCAGCTATTCGCTTTTTGGAGTTTTCCCATTCCACCTTAAATCGTGCAGCAGTTCCGATGCCTGAGGTGCCAGAATGTAACTGTCATTTAAGGTGGAACAGAAAATTTAGCTAGCTAGTTAGCTACTGAGACATCACCATATTCCTAGCAATTTTTATGCTTGTTATGAAGAAAGAAGATAATACAATGGTTCCTGTATCGTTTTAACAGAGAAAATACTCATATTTGTGCGTTTCTTTGGTTGCTTGCACAGCCATCTTGCTGTTTTCCCTTTTCTCCCTCATAACCCTCACTGTAAAAAATGAGAGGTCAGCTCAACTTAAAATGATTTAGTAACTGATTTCATGGCTTTTCTTGAGTTGAGTCAACTTGAGGATGCCAGAGTTCACACAACTCAAACTCAAACTTCTTAGTTGAGTCAAAAATTCTCCAAGCTACTGTTTCTAGATCTGCATCTTGGTTAGATAAACTAAATTGAATGTGTTTTTTTACTCAGTTTCCCCACTAGCTGGCGCTCCTTTCCTCACACAGTCCCATCTGGCATATTCTCCTCTTGGGTTTCTGAATCATGGACAGCTGTGGTATTGCTGGGATTCTAACTCACAACCTCCTGATGTTGGGATGAATTATTAGACAGCTGCATGAGATGGTGCCACGCTTCAAAGTCAAAACAACAAATATTTTCTCCAGTGTATTAAACATTTGTAGACACAAAATCTGAGTTGCTTCATGTGTTCCTGAGTGGTACAGCGGACTGAGCCATCAACCCAACAGGAGGTTGTGAGTTTGAGCCCCAGCGATGCCATAGCCATCCATGTCTCACAGGATGGTGTGATGGAGAGAGTCTTGGCCTGTGAGAACGTTGAGTATAAAAAACAAGTTCATTTTATTTACATAACTGAGATGCAGAACTAAAAACATTAAGAGAATTTTTGACTCAACTAAGAAATTTGAGTTGTGTGTCCTCAAGTTGAGTCAAGTCAAGAAAAGCCATGTAATCAGTTACTATATCATTTTGAGTTGAGCTGACCTCTCATTTTTTGCAGTACTCTTTTTGAAGTGTATCTCTGAAAAATCTATGTTTGACACTGCACCCATCTAGATCAACAATAATCAGGGCAATGTACACCTAGGTGTCAACATGTAAAACAGAGGAGTAAGGGCTAAGTGGTAGGGGCAAGGGGTGAAATGGGATTGGGCCTTGCTGTGTTATGTCTGTTCTAGATTCTGAAATAAACATTTTTCATTTTTATGTTTAAAAATGGCTTTTATGTTTAAAAATGGCTACATCACTGAATAACATTCCAAAATCAATGCATGTGAAATACCACTTTGCCCACTCATACAGCTGTTATGCAATTTGATCAGGGTGACCTGGAAAGGTACACTATAATCATACCTTCATGTCAGTTTGAATATTTTTAAGGAAATGGTTTGTGTCTCATAAATCACAAGCTCTTCTCTCTTGCGATTTAAGCTTGAGTGGTTTATGAGGATGCGTTAAGCAAATTTCTCATCATACTTTATTCACGTCCCACAGTTACATAACCTGTCAGTTTAGTAGATCAGAAAATAGAATGTTCCACACCAGAAACATTCTTAGACTTTTTACATGTGCACTAGAGCAGTGGTTCTGAAATCAATCCTGAGGGACCACCAGACAGTCCACATTTCTGCTCCAACCCAACTCTGCATAGAATGCACTGCACTGATAAATGGCAAGTTCATTTTTACACTATACATTTATTGACATAACACAGTAATCTGAAGCCTCAAGTTTCATATCAGTTTACTACTTTTTCCACAAACTCACTGTTTTCAAGCTAAAAGATACAAGGTGAAAAAAGTCTAGGCTAGTAACATTAGCTGAGTTGACTTAGCATTAGCTTTTATCTGTTTATCTGAAAGACTACCTTTCTTGGTGTAAATTTGAAGCCATATGTGATCTACTGTCTTTCAGTGGTCTCAGTATGGTTTTATTTTAATGCGATCATGGCATAATGCTGAGTGAGGCACAAAAAAATTGAGTGTGCTTCAAGAGCGAATGTCAGTGCCTTCACTAAAATCATCCATCCATCCATCCATCAAGTCGCTTCTCCGTCAGGGTCACGGGGGGGGGGGGTGGAGCCTATCCCAGCAGTCTTCGGGCGGAAGGCAGGATACACCCTGGACAGGTCGCCAGTCCATTGCAGGGCAGACAGACAGACAGTCACTCACACCTAGGGGCAATTTAGCATGTCTTTGGACTTTGGAAACCGGAGAACCCAGAGGAAACCCACACAGACATAGGGAGAACATGCAAACTCCACACAGAGAGGACCCCAGTCACCCAGCCGGGGAATCGAACCCAGGCCCTCCTTCCTGTGAGGCGACAGCGCTACCTACCACGCCACCATGCCGCCTTCACTAAGCTCCGTAGTTTTGAATTTTTGAATGCTTTCCAACATGTGGTGACCTTTAGTTATGGCATGGTTCATAACATTTTAGTTTCTTTGTGACTTTATGGCTGTTGCTGACATAAAGTAAAAAGTTTCTTGAAAGCTTGAGGTGGCCATTGATCATTACATTAGCATAAACATGCCTTGACACTGAGGGGCCAGCAACTGAACTGTGGAACAAGTCTGTGACAGTCTCGTCCTCATATGAAGAACAAAAAGGAGACGTAACACCACAGGATTTTTATTTATTTAATTTTATATGTAGTTTGGATGAATATTTGTAACAGACTTTGTGTATTATGAAATTTTAATTTCCCAATCCTGTAGAGTTTTGTTCTGGTCAAATTTCAGTATTTACTGGCTAACAGAAACCCTGGTCCCAAACACCATGTTCCTAATGATAGCACCTATTGTCCTTATAGCAAGGACAGCCATCATCAGATCAGCAATAGAAGAAACATGATCAGCTATCCAAAATCTTTTAGCTCCACTAGAATACTCCACTTCATAAATCAATGCCTTCAGTCAACATCCATGAAATTTTAAGTCTGGACTTTAGATAGTGTGTTCTTATGCTAGCCTTTGGACCTTAGAGTACCTCAATGCCACCAACATAAAAAAAAAGACTCCATAAAAACATACCACAAGGGGGCACAACAAGAAATTTGAAGGATATAACAAACCTGGTGTTAAATCAATGTGTTTTAAAGTCTATGTACAACTCCAGGTTTGGTATGGCATGGAGAATCAGTATAATCAATGGAGTCAACCTTCTGTCCTGTTTTGTTGCAGGTTGTGGATGGAACTCCATGCTCTCCTGACTCCTCAGGGGTCTGTGTCCAAGGCAAATGCTCCAAGGCTGGCTGCGACGGCAAACTGGGCTCCAACAAGAAGTTTGACAAGTGTGGTGTGTGTGGGGGAGACAACAAAAACTGCAAGAAGATATCAGGACTCTTCACAAAACCTACGTAAGCCATCAGTACCTGAAGCATAGACACATGAAGATAAACAGAAGCCTGCATTCCGATCATACTAGCATGCTATTCCCCAGAACTTGGGTCACATGTGACATTGTAGCCAGTAAAATCGTCATGTAATTATTTAAAGCACTCAGACCATGTCTTCACATGTTCCTGTCTGAGTGATTTATTAAATGAGGGAATTACAGGGCTATGTTAGACAGGTGGGGGTAGGTGGTGCAAAACAAACAAAAGTCCAAAAGCATGCATAACCAACTTTGAAGGCAAACTGCATCCCTTTGTAGGAGATGTCAAATCAAATATTTTGATAGTTTTGGGTTGTAGTAATTGGCAGCACTTAAAAGAAAAAAAACTACAGAAGTTACAGAATATCTCTGACCAACTATAGCTGGAGAATTGAAACTCTAAACAAGTATATTTGTTTGTATCTGTAATTTTGGGTAAAGGTTTTTAATGGGCAAAATGTTTTATTATTAATTGACTGTGTCTTTAGCCTGTAGTCTTTAAGTTTTATTTGACATGTCAGACTTAAGTTTTGAAGTGATCAGCCACAAGCCATGATTTGTCACATTCACAACTATTTGACATACAGCATTATTTAACATGGATAATACAATGTGATAGTGCAAAACAATATTCATTGTGGCTGGTCAAATAACTTGTTGCTCTCACTTAGCACTATAAACTGTTGGTTAAGTTTACTGTAACCTCAAATTCCAGGCATGTTAGTATCACCTGGATTCATGCGGCCACTGATGGGAACTGTGGACCCTCCTTCTTGACGAGTAACAGCCTAAAATGTGTTCAAAAAACAAAATGGGAAGAATTCAAATAAATTAATGCAGATTGGTAAATAGTTGTATGAATCAAGCAAAACTCTGAAAGAGCAATTTCATTTTTATTTGCTTTAATATCTATTTTATACCTGTGAAACTTGGCAAGCTAGGAAAATATACACTATATTTCCAAAAGTATTCACTCACCCATCCAAATCAGTGAAATCAGTGTGGTACCGTGATACGATGCTACCTGTGCAACAAGTCAAGTCGTGAAATTTCTTAGCTACTAAATATTCCACAGTGAACTGTAAGTGGTATTATAACAAAGTGGAAATGATTGGGAACAACAGCAACTTGGCCACGAAGTAGGCCACATAAAATGACAGAGCGGGGTCAGTGGATACTGAGGCACATAGTGCGCAGAGGTCACCAACTGTCTGCCCTACAATCCCGGTCAATCCCTACAGATGTCCAAACTTCATGCGGTCTTCAGATTTGTTCAAGAACAGTGCATAGAGAGCTTCATGGAATGGGTTTCCACGGTTGATCACCATCACCAAGTACAATGCAAAGCGTCGAATGCAGAGGTGTAAAGCACGCCGCTACTGGACTAGAGCAGTGGAGACGTGTTCTCTGGAGTGACGAATCATGCATCTTCGTCTGGCAATCCAATAGATGAGTTTGGGTTTGGCAGTTGTCAGGAGAACAGTAATTGTCTGACTGCATTGTGCCAAGTGTAAAGTTTGGTGGAGGGGGGATTATGGTGCGGTGTTGTTTTTCAGGAGTTGGGCTTGGCCCATTAGTTCCGGTGAAAGGAACTCTTAGTTCTTCAGCAGACCAAAAGATTTTAGACAATTTCATGCTCCCAACTTTATGGGAACAGTTTGGAGATGGCCCCTTCCTGTTTCAGCATGACTGTGCAACAGAGCACAAAGCAAGGTCCATAAAGACATGGATAAGCAAGTTTGGTGTGGAAGAACTTGACTGGTCTGTACAGGGTCCTGACCTCAACCCGACAGAACACCTTTGGGATGAATTCCAGGCCTTCACATCCAACATCAGTGTCTGACCTCACAAATGTGCTTCTGGAAGAATGGTCAAAAATTCCCATAAACACACTCCTAAACCTGGTGGAAAGCCTTCCCATAATAGTTGAAGCTGTTATAGCAGCAAAGGGTGGGCCAACTTCATATTAAACCCTATGGATTAAGAATGGGATGTCACTCAGTTTCATAGGCGTGTGAAGGCAGATGAGCAAATATTTTTGGCAATATAGTGTATATCTTAGCTAAAGTTAAAGATGCTTTTTTTTGTGGGACATGCTCTTTAAACAGTTCTGTAAGACATCCTTGTGCCTGTGGTACCAAGTCTACTTAATAACAAAGCTAACTTACCAACCATTTTCAGGCACCATTAGAAAAGGGCCATGCAAATTTGTCATTGAAAAGGCGATTATGTTTTGGGTTCCACAATAATTTTTTCTTTAAAATGTCAACTAAATATTTGTTAATTTGTGCATGTTCTTATGTACAACTGCCCTAAACTGCCTTTTTTTCCCTCAGCCATGGCTACAACTTTGTTGTCATGCTTCCGGTGGGTGCTTCCAACATCGACATCCGCCAACGTGGCTACAAGGGCATAGTGAGCGATGACAACTACCTGGCTGTGAAGAACAGCCAGGGCAACTACTTGCTGAATGGAAACTATGTGGTGTCAGCAGTGGAGAGGGACATCCTGGTGCGAGGGAGCCTGCTCCGCTACAGTGGCACAGGCGGACAGTCTGAGACCCTGCATGCTGTTAAGCCTCTGGGGGAGCCGCTGACTGTAGAGGTGCTGTCTGTGGGCCAAATGACCCCTCCCCGCATCCGCTACTCCTTCTACCTGAAGCGGGACAGCAAAGAGGAAAAGACAGCAAAGAAGGTGGGCAGGGAACAGGCAGAAAACAGTGTCCTGGTCGATGAGGGCGGGATCAATGGGAAAGAAGCCGACCTCCTCATGGAAAAGCTCGCATCCTCTTATGCCAAAGAGGCCCCGCCCCCTGGGAAGTGGGCAGCAGCCAGGTGGGATGAATGCTCAGTGACTTGTGGGAACGGCCTCCAAAGGAGGCTGGTGCAGTGCCTTAGGGTAGACGGTGGCCCTGGAACAGACTGTGACCCAGCCAAAAGGCCCAATGCCATGCGGGTGTGTGGGGATCCCTGTCCCGTGTGGGAAATGGGTGATTGGTCTCCTTGCTCCAGGAGCTGCGGGAAGGGCTTCAAAAGACGCCCCCTACGCTGTGCCACCCAGACAGGGATGCTGTTGCCGAGGGAGCACTGCACAGGCATGAAGAAGCCGCAGGAGCTGGACTTCTGTTCGTTAAAACCCTGTTAATGACCCCCACCCCCACACACTCTTCCATTATCTCCTTTCATGGACTTGTCACTTTGTCAAATGATACTCGACAAAGAAAAAAAAAGATAAACGATCCAGGACTTTACTTGTTCTGGTGCATTTTGTTTTAAGTTCTTGCGTACTGCCTGCGAAAAGGGAACAACATGAAGAAGAAGAAAAATGTACAAAATGGTAAAAGGAAATGATCTCATATAACAGAGAGAGTAACCGAAAGAAAAGAGGTGGAAAGACAGGGTTAAACACGGTTGTAAACAGTGTTCTACCTCTAATTGTAACCCAGCTCAAACTAAACTTTAACCAGTTATCCCAAATAACTGCCCCAGTAATGATACAACAGACATATCATTGCTGTCCAAACCTCCGCCCCTAAAAAACAGGTATCTCTTTTCATGAAACTGTTATAATTAATGGACCACTAGAAATGTTCCAGAATAGTTTGGAATAAAATCTTTCTACATTAGCTTCCACTGAATGTACAGAAAGTTTTTGCCGTCTTCTGCAAAGTTACCATTTTGGAGATACTTGTTTTTCTTTGGACAGGGATGATATACTGTATATTTGTCTCTTGCTAGTATGATCCTGTTGAATTTGCAGCCAGGTCAGTTCACTGACTATACACAAGATTTTCCCTAAAAACCCTGCACTTTTATGTGAGCATTTGATAAATGACCATGGTGACACCCTTCAAAGAATATTTGCTGTTGAGGCCAACTCAAACACTGATAGTCTCCTGGGTCAAAAAATAGCATTCCACAGCTAGATAGCAAATTAGCACAGAAAATGCCCTTGTACTGCATGAAACTGGCTGCAACTGTCCTTCTTATGTTAAAGGCACAGACATGGTAGGGAGAGGCTGGTGAGATTAAACTGGGTTCAAGTTGGACATTAACAGGGTCAGGAGTGCGACACTTGCCTGGGGTACATGCTCAAGATGTTAGTAATTGCAAAAACAGTTTAATGATTTGATTGTTTTCCATCATCAGTGGTGCTCTCCACCATTTTATCCCACAGATATATTCTTAGTCCTGAGAATATTCTGGAGAAACAGTTGTTTAGAGAATGCCTTCAAATGACTCTAATGTTTATTTTGATTACAACATAAAACAATTGGCTAACGATTAGCATTGCTGCAGTATCTCCTATCTGCAAAATCTTGAGGCAGTGGGAATTGCTGGTTTGCCCATGCTTTATTCTGTGGGGAAAATGTGATATCTCTATCTTGTAGTTGAAAAACATGACAAGACCTTTTTTATCTTGGTTTTTAAACAAGTTAAAAAGACTCCATTCATCACAAAACTAGACACGTTTACATGCAGCATGATAATCCGTTAATAATCCTACTAATAGCTTTATCAGAATATATCAAGATATACACCTCAGTCGGAAGAGACTAGTCCGATTGAGGCCATTTGGAATATAATTTCTTTCTGATTGAATAAGGTTGTTAAACCTGTAAATAATCCATTAAGTAGAAGAATAACAGGCATGTAAACACCTGTATCTGATTCCATTCCCAGTCGGAAATTTCTGCGCATGTGTATTTGCACTGTAATGGGTGCATTTATAATAATAATAATAATAATAATAATAATAATAAATTACATTTATATAGCGCCTTTCACAAACCCAAGGTCGCTTCACATAGCAAAACAAAACAAAAAAAAACTATACAGAGGAGGAGGAAGAAAAATGTCTTTAAGTCAGACGTTCAACATGACAAGAGCCAGAAGCTGGTTAGGATGGCTAGTAGGTTGGGTCGCCATAACGCTTCAGTTGTATATAAGCAAATGAACGACAGTGAGTTCACATGAGCTGTATCTCAGATACATGTCGCCAGACGTCTTCCTCTTGCCCCCTTTAATAAGTACATGTGAAGTACGTTTTGCTGAGTCTGCCATAATTTTAAAGTCATTAAAAACACAAGTGTGTTGACGGTAAACTCAGGTAACACACTGCTGCTCGTCTCACACTGACTGGATTAACGTGATGCTCGTTGTCATAGTAACATCTACAGAGTGGTTCTCTACACATGCATACTTAAGAAGCCAGCTATAATGTATAACTGGAATATTTGCATGTAAACGCAGACACTGCGATTTAAAACATTGGTGAAGGCCACTTTAACGGGTCATAGAATAGGAGGAATAAAGCACCAAAAGCTGAAATGGAACTGAGAAAACTCTCTAAGTTAGTATGTTAGCTTTTCCAGACTCTCTCCAGCCCTCTCAAAAATAGGCCAAGATCACCTAACCAACATTTCACCACGTTATCTCCAACAACTGTGCCCCATGCTTTTCATCTCATTTTGTCATCCCACTCCTTCATCGTTTGTTTACTCATTTGTCTCAGTTGTACTCCTCCTCTCCTCCACTCTTACCATTGAGCCAGAGGTGCAGCTGCTACGATCAAGCCCTGTCTGGTACAGTTGCCATATTAACTAAGTTATTGTTACTATTAGAGTGATTTTTAAAGAAGAGGCAGCTTGCGGTGCGAGGTTGGTGCGGTTTCCGACGCCAACCTGCCGAGCTGTTCTTAAGTGTAAAATCCTGTAATGCATCATACAGCAAAACATATACGCGCAAGGTTCTTCAGAGCGACCATATCGTCCATCTAAAAGATGGTTCCTGTATTACTTGGAATGTTTATTGTTTTGTTTTGGTTTGTCTTTCTTTTGCGCTTTAGTTAGGCAAAAGATTTCAACGTCCTGCATGGGCTGCCTTGTATACCATGTATACATCCATCTGGCTGTGCACAAATAAGTCGTGTAAATACCTTTTTATGTCTTTTATTGAAATATGTATATGTTTTTTTTTTTTAACGCTGGCATTTTGAATTGTCATGACTTCAAAGGTATTTATTCCAAATAAAACATGTACAAACAAATCATTGTTTTGTCTGGATCTGCTCCCTTGTTTACTTCTCGTCTCAGTGAAATGACACATTGGCAGTAAAAGCCTTTATGGCAAACCTAAAAGAAGCAGCTTCTTTGGAACGAGTGATTGGCTTCATAAACATTCAGACATGACTAAAATCCATCTGTGGCAACTTTTTCACATTTGTTTTTTTTTTTTTATCTTTCAAGTTCACTTTTGAGGGAAAGAATGTCCTTTGCTCTCATCAGTTTCTATAGTTCTGTAGTTTCTCGCTTTGCCACAGAGTGAGTCTGTTTAAAGGATACTTCTTCACTGGAAGAAGGAAGAGAGGGAGGGAGTGATGGAAAGTGAGAGAAAAAGCACGTGGACCACATTTCAAGTGCTAGCATGTAGCAGCTGTATGCTCACTGTCCCAGGCCTTATAAGGCAGTTAGACTTCATTAGGTGAAGGGTATATATAGCCATTGGGAGAACAGTGTCAGGACCGAGAGCAGACTGGGAATATTACATCAAGCTCAAAGCATTGCCATGACAGTGGCTGAAAAATGTCTGATTTCAGCTGACCCACATACGAATATTGAAAAAGGACAACTATACAAGTTTTGTTTCTGTCATTCCTTCTCTCTCGCGCTTTCTCTCTAATACACAGTCAAATTCCTAGTCCCTCTGTTTTTCTCTTCCTGGCACTCATTCATCTGTTGCTTGCCTGAGAGGCTAGATGGTATAAGCAGTCACTAGAAGGTATATAAGCATTGCGGTTTAGATGTTAGCATGCAGACCTTCTATGTAACCCATTACAAGAGAAATCTTCTCGCAGGAGTAGTACAAAAACCAGAGGCCTGTTGCAACAGTTTCAGAGTCTCCATCCATTTCCAGGGGTCCTAATGGAAAAACTAAAGAACTAAATTGGGACAAATATTTTAGTTACATCACAGCCATATTGCTGACCAGCACTTGCAGCAACTTCAGCGACAACAGCAGTGCTTGTGGAGCCACTGTTGGTTAATAAAGCATGCTGACACACAAAAAGCTATGATGTGCTGTGTGGTTCAACCAATTTTTTGTAAGAGTGACCCAGATTAACAGGCTGGTTACTCATCTGCATGACTGGGCTGGCTGGTCGTTTCCTTTGGGAAGAAGCAGGATGAGACGTAGGCTTCCCTGCTGCCATTTCTCACTCCACATCTTCCTCATAGCTGCCATTGCTTTCTCCATGACCCGTGTTGCTCATACAGAGAGACAATGGGAAACGTGGGATCAAGCCAGAAAGCTCCTGCCAGGGGATGACAGGATAGAAAGGGGGGGGGGGGGGGACTGGATGGGAAAATAGGAAAATACGACCTCACTCATGCCGGCCTGTCCTGTATTTCCTGTTTGAAAAAGCCTGACCCATAAATCTTGTCTTCCTCTTTATATTTTTATAGTAATTGTTGAAAAATGTTATTTACCTCATTTTCCCTTTTGCCCTAAATGCAGTCAGCCAGGACATGTTTGGTATCTGTTGATAAATGGTAGGGTTATAAGCTTCCATTGCTTGTTAGTTACATTAGCCTTGTAGCTCCAGTGGAAAGCTAAAGAGGCAAAGTTCACATAACAAACCTGTCTTGGCTGATTGACTACATTTGGAGCAGTGGTGTAAATCGTTTTAATGACCCTATGTACAGACAAAATAAAGTTATCCTTGCTTTTGCCCAGTTTAGGTCATTTTACTCCACTGCCATTTGTTTCTCATTGTTCTCAATGTCCTGCACAAACTGGCAAACTGTCTGCAACTGCAGGGGAAGGAAAACAGAACAAAGGCCATTTTTGGGTAAGAGAGACACAGTCATCTGTTCAATTCAGCTCAGGGATCCTCAGCAGGTTCTGAACTCAATAATATTTTTCATTCATTTTAGAGTGATCCGAACTCAGTTTTTTGGCCAATGAAAATCTTAGTTTTGCTACTCAGATTCCACATTTGGTAAGAACTCCACAGAGTAGACTATCCCTATAAACTCTGCAAATGATTACGGTAGGTTGTCCTTCCAACAGCTAGCAAATAAATGGGAGAATCAAAGGAAAATGTCTGTTTGAATTTATAAGATCAAGCCTAAAGGTGCATTGCTCCATTGATGTGCGGGTGGCCAAACACCGGTGACATTTTCATGAAGTCCAGCTCCTCGCTTGGGTTGGTTTAAATGGCCTCTTCCTAATGCCGTTGGAGGGGAAAGCCTCGGAAGAGAATCAGAGGAGACTAATGAAGCTCCGTTCACTAGCCTCAATTTCAGCCATCATGAGTTCCACAATGACATCTGGACTTGGTTTCCTTTGGAACTGAGCGGCCTGTGCCATGTTTTACTCACAGTAATTCCCCATCACTTGGTTACTGGGTTTGCTCACTTATTTATTTGAAATTCACTCCCTTTTCCCCAAAGTGAGCATTTCCACTGCAGTATTTCTTCATGTACTGTCAACTGGAAACTGACTGCTGAAATTTTTTTAAATCATCAGCAATTTCTTTCATGCAAAGCTTTTAAGCATTCAATACCCCACCAAATGCCCCAATGTGGAGGAAGTTGCAGGGGGACAGGGTCATCTGGGACTCTCTGCTCTCACAACTGATACACCCTGGACAGGTCACCAGTCTGTCGCAGGGCAGACAGACAGTCACTCACACCTAGGGGCAATTCAGCATGTCCAATTGGCCTGACTGCATGTCTTTCGACTGTGGGAGGAAACCCACACAGACACGGGGAGAACATGCAAACTCCACACAGAGAGGACCCGGTCACCCGGCAGGGGAATCGAACCCAGGCCCTCCTTGCTGTGAGGCGACAGCGCTACCCACCCCGCCACCGTGCCGCCCAACTTCTGACATAAGATACTCAATTTATTAAACTTATTTTATTAAGTCTCTCTTTGTACATGACAAGTTGTTAATGCTTTTGATCATGTAAAAGTGTTGAAGTGTCGATGGGTGTGATAAAACTCCAAGGAGTTATAAGCAATAATTCATAATGATAAATAAAGATTAAACAGGACTTTAGAGCATTCACATTGGGGATTAAAACATTTTATGTGAAGATAAATATTAGCACACTTATACTTGTGCCATTCTGAAAGACCTAGTGTAAAAGACAACGAGTCCTCATCAGCACATATGATGCTCTCCACATATGATACCTCCACTGGTAGCCCCTTAATAGTCCTGGCTCATTACATACTATGGCTTATTACTCAGTATCTTCAAGGACTTCAGTGCAAGCTGTTTGAAATGTTCTTAGTTTATAAAAGTGCATAATACAACCCAAATTCCAATGAAGTTGGGATGTTGCGTAAAACATAAATAAAAACAGAATACAATGATTTGCAAATAGTCCAACAGTTTAAGAACAACGTTTCTCAACATGCAATTGCAAGGAATTTAGCGATTTTATCATCTACAGTCCATAATATCATCAAAAGATCTGGAGAATCTGGAGAAATCTCTGCAAGTAAGCGGCAAGGCAGAAAACCAACATTGAATGACCTTCGATCCCTCAGACGGCACTGCATTAAAAACCGACATCATTCTGTAATGGATATTACCTCAGGGCTCAGGAACACTTCAGAAAACCACTGTCAGTGAACACAGTTCGTCGCTCCATCTACAAGTGCAAGTTAAAACTCTGCCATGCAAAGCGAAAGCCGTATATCAACAACACCCAGAAACGCCGCCGGCTTCTCTAGGCCCGAGCTCATCTGAGATGGACTGACGCAAAGTGGAAAAGTGTCCTGTGGTCTGACGAGTCCACATTTCAAACTGTTTTTGGAAATCATGGACGTCGTGTCCTCCGGGCCAAAGAGGAAAAGGACTGTCCGGATTGTTATCAGCACAAAGTTCAAAAGCCAGCATCCCTGATGGTGTGGGGGTGTGTTAGTGCCCATGGTGTGGGCAACTTGCACATCTGTGAAGGCCCCATTAATGCTGAAAGTTACATACATACAGGTTTTGGAGCAACATATGCTGCCATATAAACAACGACTTTTTCAGGGACGTCCTGCTTATTTCAGCAAGACAATGCCAAGCCACATTCTGCACGTGTTACAACAGCGTGGCTTCGTAGTAACAGAGTGCGGGTACTAGACTGGCCTGCCTGCAGTCCAGACCTGTCTCCCATTGAAAATGTGTGGCGCATTATGAAGCGCAAAATATGACAACGGAGACCCCGGACTGTTGAGCAACTGAAGTTGTACATCAAGCAAGAATGGGAAAGAATTCCACCTACAAAGCTCCAACAATTAGTGTCCTCAGTTCCCAAACGCTTATTGAGTGTTGTTGAAGTTCATCTGTTTGAACATTAAATATCTTGTCTTTGTAGTGTATTCAATTGAATATATGTTGAAAAGGATTTGCAAATCATCATATTCTGTTTTTATTTATGTTTTACACAAAGTCCCAACTTCATTGGAATTGGGGTTGTAAAACCTTGGGCCTGCCGTTGGACGCTGGCTATGTAAGGGGTTAAACCCTATTCTTTTTCTGAGTACCTTGTCATGCCACCCTTATGAAGCTTTGCCTGGAAGCAGGATCTATGAAGAAATATTTAGAAGACCTAGAACAAATCCCTCCAAACAAATAAGACAGCCTAGCCATTTAGAGGGAGGCTGCTCTCGTTCTCTTTAGCCAGTGTAGAACTTGGACTCCCCAGAAAGCTCACCAAATGAAGCAATGCAGGAGGCGCCACAAGATCCATCTCAATTACTGTGCCCTGCCAGTGGATCTTCCTGGCTTTCCTGCACCATGCTCCAGGGATTTCCAGCTAAGTTTCCCTCCTGGCCTCATACCGTGGCTGACCTGCAGAAAATTCCCTTGGCACAGGGTCACAACCTTCCTTTGAAACTTTGCATGTGTGGTCCAATGGACAAAGAACACACAGTGTACCGTACTATATGGAACGTTCAGCCGCCTCCGCTGCATCCTGGTTCAGAACCTCGTTTACTGTGTAAAAAAGATGAAACAAAATCCCCAGAAGCTCCACAACAGTGGTGGTCTGCGAATGGACGCGGTCAGGAAAAGATGGATTTAATGGCGTCAGCAGAAACAAGTCTGTTGATTCTCAACAAGCCATTATGCAGTTGTGTTTGAAGGTTAGATCATAGTGCAGAACTTCTCACGTTCATTAAGACATCTTGGCTCTTCAAAGTGGGACTGACTGTTTTGTTGCGTGGGGGTTAATCACTTTTGTATGAAGGATGTAAAAGTGATCATAAGCAGTTGCCCTACGAGATATTGGCTAGGCACTGGTCCAGATTAACAGCCTGAAAGAAACAGTTTAGAAAGTTCAGAAAATTCCCTCCAACTCTGACACCCACATTTCCCCCCAAACATCCTTTCAAAATAAATAAATACAATTTTACTAAATACTCCTTGCTGTTGTTGTTCCCACTTTTCTTTGTAGCTTGTAGGCAAAATGGACATTAAACACTTCAAAATGGATACTGACACTAAAGCCACTAAAGCCACTAACTACACATATATATCATACACATATACAGTAGAGTCTGGGTGCCCCTGTTTATGGTCAATTTATGTTTTTATGATTACACATCCTCTACAGAAAACACACTTCTGCACATTTTAGTGCATGTTTACTGCTTATTTGATGAATTCAACACATTGAAAAACACATACAATTGTCCCATGGAAATGTCATGGCACATTTTATAATGTATGTTTTATCTGCATATATGAAATGCAAAGAAATAGAAATTGTGTACTAAAAGTTGAAAGAAAACATCATCTTGTGGATGTGTGGTTATTTTTCAACAAGGCGTGTAATTTGATTAGGGTTATTCTACAGGGAGATTCACTCGAAAGAGGCCCTGAATATTCTGTTGTAACTCCTGTTAGAATGAAGCAAACTGAACCAAAAAAAAGATGCTGCATACCAACGTAGTGTAATCAATTGCATTACATGCAATGCTGGAAGTGATCTCCGTTTTCTGCCAGACACATGAAGGCGTATGGGGATATGCACCTGGACGTCGCAAATGGAGGTTAAATGTTGTGACGGCTGTCCAGCAGCTACCTCATCACTCAAACTCAGGGGCATCCTAGCTTGTTCAAAGCTCCATACACTGAGGAGCACATTGAACATTGTTTCGCTCAGATTGCTTCATCCTAGAAAGAGATATTACCGAATATTTAGGGCCTCTTTTGAGTGAATCTCCGTGTATGTGTTGCATAGGATTGTACATATACACTCACTGACTAAATATAATATCAATTTTTTGGTATTTAGTGTGCCCACCCTTTGCCCATATGACAGGAGACTTGCTTTCAGATCTTTCCACACCTCCAAAGTTCAGTCTTAGAAGGTTGAATTTTCTGTTTCACTCTTAATAGTCCCACACATTTGGTGATGTTAAGTTCACTAGGATGGCCAGCGAGTTTTCTAGTTTTCTTCCTTTTTTTGATTGATTAAATTTTTTTTTTGCAAATGTATATTAAAATTGTGTAGATATCTGGTCTACTGAGTCAGCATGACCCTCTAAACTGACAGTGTGTCTTTGATCAACATCTCGCTAGTGGAATTTGTCCATGTTTTATCATTTTTTGGATGATACATATACTGGAAATTGCCAAACATCAGCACTTCTCATTTCCCAATTATGTCAGGCATGATTTTAATAAGCAACTTGGTTCATGGTTTATTGACAGTAATTATTTTCTGCTTGGTGACTGTTTCTGATCAAGGTCTGTTCTGAGAATGTGTTTAGGAGGGCACACCACATTTACAATTATGGTTTGGTTTGTCACAAGGTCTTCGCAGAACTTTGCAGAACTCCATAATAATGTGGTAGTGTTGGTAATATTTATTAAGAGAAGCACTTATAATCCTTAATGTAGTATCTATAGTCAGCAGTGATTTATTCCTTCCAGTGTTAATGGGCCTAGGTTTGGTTACACAGTAATTCTGAAAGCAATTGTGGCCCACTAAAGAAATTGTTAGATACAAAAAAAAAATCATGGGAGGAAATGAGGAAGAGGTTTCTCATGGAAACTAAGAGGGATTTGCCTAAAACATTACCGTATCATCTGATCCTACATCAAAACAAAACTAGCACTGGCAGATTTTCTGTAAACGCCTGTCATTGGCAGGACTGTGGATCATAAGTGTAGGAGTTCTACATGCAAAGCAAAGGACTAAAGTTTGTTTCTCACCTATCCAGTCTGTGGGAGAGGATTCTGTGAACATCTGTAAGGCATTTTACTGACTGGTCAAAGTCCTATATCCAACAATGTCACATGAGATCAAGCTATAATGTAGCGTAAAACTGCATATTATCCTGTGGTAGCTTTCTAATGAACTCTATATGCCACGTGGCCAAAAGTATGTGGACACTTGAAAATCACATCCTTATATGCTGGTTGAAGTTCTCATTCTGAAACCATGGGCACTAATGTGTTTCCACTTTGCTGCTAGAAAAGCCTCCACTCTTCTGGGCGAGCACTCTAATGGATTTTGGAACATTTTTGTGGGGTTTTTCTTCTATTCAGCCACAAGAACATTAGTGATGTTGGGTTATAAGGCCTAGCTCACAATTGCTGTTTCAGTTCATCCCAAAGGGGTTGGATGGGGTTGAGGTCAGAACTCTGTGCAGGCCAGTCAACTTCTTCCACACAAAACTCAGCAAAACGTCCTTTATGGACCTTGCTTTTGTCAACTGTAACAACTGCAATTTCCTCTGAGATCAATAAAGGATTCTGATTCTGATTCTGATTCTGATTGTGTGCTGTCAAATTAAGTTTTCACAACCACAAAAAAGCCCCAGACTGTTGTTCCTCTCCCCCCAAACTTTACATTTGGCACTACACATTCAGGCAGGTAGTGTTATGTCTGTCAGAACTCCATATGGTGAGAAAATGCACATCTACTGCTTCAAAGACCTATGGAGGCATGCAGCTGGCAAATGATGATCTTAGGCTCATGCGCAGCTGCTAAGCCATGGAAACTCAATCCATAAAGCTCTGAAATGCTTGGTGTTGAGTGTTGTAACCAACACACCATTTACACATACTACACACTTTAGCCCTCAGTGGTTCCGTTGTATAATCTTTTTGACATTTCCACTTCAAACGAACAAAACTTACAGTTGACTGAGACAGCTCTAGAGGAAATCTGTTGACTTGTTAAAAAGGGTGGCTTCCTGACTGCCCAACCAATTCTACTGCCGGTGTTTGTCTATGGAGATCGCATGGCTGTGGGGTTGATGGTGCTTATGCACCTTTTAGGAATGAGCTTGGCTGAATAGACAGCTGTATTTGTATTTCTAACTCAAATCAAATATTAAGGGGGAATTCTACTAATTTATTTTCAAACTTTTAGCATATATAAAACTTCCAGATGTAAAAAATACATCAGAGTGGTTTGGTGTAAACTGCTGCAGTGTTGTGAAACTTTTTTATATGCATTTTTTTATAATGATGGTGATAAGAACCCTAAGGCTGCAAGGTATACAACACCAATATAACCAGTGAACCGATACGGTTTTTATATCATCGCTGTCCAACGAAAAAAACAAGGATCTCCAAAATGCTAACATAACAAGATAAGGCTATAACATTATTTATTCAACTTAAATAAATATAAAGAGATCTTATCTGAAGCAATTTTGAAGCCTTTCTATTGGTCTATTGGACAGCAACAATATGTAATGCTGATAAATGGTAAAATAATGATACATGTACCTCTCCACAATGAGCATATATTGTAAATATGTTTAGGCTAAAATCTATGGCTTAAAATGTATCATAAAACAATCATCAGGCAGCATATTCATAACCATATAATCGTGTAATATCTTTCTGTGAAAGAAACTTTTATAAGCATTAAATCCTTCAGACGTCTGGTTCCTATCACCAACACTGTGAACAGTTTTTAGAGCGTTTCACGTCAACCACCTTTGTAAATAAAAAAATCAGTAGAATACTGAAGAACATTCTTCAAGTTTTGCCTTCTAGATTCCATCCCCTACCTTGCCTAGGCATTTTAATGACACCTGTATCTCATTTGATCAAATATATATATATATCTGTCTGGTTTTCATTTCTTGTGAAGCCTTACTATTCCTAATCTTCTTATCTTGGTTTCTGTCTTTTCTTGGTTATCTGTCTTTATTTATGTATATGTTATGGATTTGCCTCATCATGCCTGTACAATATAAATCTATTGCGTCTGCAAATGACTTCGATTTTTTGGAGAGACACCATAAATAAAATGACTAATCATACATCGGCCTGCCTCCCTTCTGCTACAGCTCTGTAGAACAACGGCAAATTAAATGCCATGTTTTATTGCCCGGCGATCTTTTCCATAAACAGCGATGTGTTCTGTCCTGTTTCAGAATGCAAGTGGTGCTCAAGTGTGTGGTATCCATAACAGTTACAGTGCAACTGTGACATCATGCGTCACAGTCACACCCGATAAGCTGAATCGCCGTGGAGAGAACTGTTTCACTCCATGTGACTGTGAGCTGTCAAGCTATCTCAAATAAACATTCTTATGTGGTTTGATGGACTTAGCAGGCATCTTGGAGCCCATACTTTGGTTTATTCTCATGCACACTTAAATAAGAAAGCTCTGCAAGGGTTCTTTAATAAAGTGATGGTTCTATTTAGAACCATGTGCTGTATGTTGAACCATTTGCATGCTAACTGATGGAGAATGCATTGCATATGGTTCTGTGTAAAACCTTTTTATGAAAATGGTTCTATACAGCACCGAAAAGAGCTCTTCTATTGTTACAAGCTTGACATCATAATCGCATAGAACCATTTCAACACATTCTACATAGAATATATATATATATATATATATATATATATATATATATATGACACCTTCATAGCCACCACAGAGACTTGTATAATCCATAAATATCCATAAATAATCAATAAAATCACTGTTTATTTGTTTATTTTATATATATATCAGAATCCAAGTTCATAGTCACAAAACAGGCAGGGGTCAATTCCAAAAGGAGCAGAACCAAGGGCAAAATAATCCAAAATCCAAGAGGGTTAGGCAAAAGCAGTGTCAAGAAAAACAGGCAAAGAGGTCAAAAACAGAAGTCAAACAAGAAACGCAAACAGTCTAAAGGGGTAAGGCAAGAGGCAGAGTCAAAAAACGTTATACCTCACAATTAGCTATGACTAAAGCCCAGGCTTATAGACTAAACTAAGAAGGTCATATAGCATGAGGCACAGGAGATGAGAATCAGTATTGAAGAGATCTAGAGCGTTGACTGGATCATGTGACTTCCCAGAGGGTTCTGGGAGATGGAGTCTGAGTGAGACTCTGTGTGTGAGGAAAGCTCAAGAGTCATGTGATTTCCCAGAGGATTCTGGGTGATGGAGTCCGTGTTCATCTTGGAGCTCGACGGATGTGTGACAATACATATATATATTGTCCAGAAAACTATGCCCTCTACCTTTCTTTATTTTCATCTTTACAGCCAGGTTAACGGTGCTTGCAGTCCACTAAAAACTATAAAAACCGCTTCTAATTGGGAAAGTGTGCCATTTAGACCACTTTGTGAGTGTAATCATAGCAACTTAAACAATCCATGGTGGTAGGCTTTTCTGTTGTTTTTTTTTGTTAAGCTTTTATTTTCTGGCAGTGTTCAGATGTTAAATCAAGGTAAGATATTGAATTATTGGAGGGAATTCGTAACCATGGTAAGGCTTGTAACTGTTAAACATGTAAAGTGGAACAAAAAAATATGAGTAAGAAATTGGTGAATAGAAAGCAAATATGTGTAACCATGGTGGTAAGCATGTTTGTGACTAACACAAGTATGAATTTGGTGAGTCATACTCTAAAAGCCAACTCATGTATAAACACTGTGCGATGTTAGCAGTTAGCTCATCAGGAAAGATTTGGCCAAAGCTCGGAATGATACTAAATTTCCATGCCACGAAGCTTCATCAGATTTCAGAAACCTAGACTCTCAGAGTAGGTTATCTTGATACTACTGTCAAATGATGTTGCTTTTATAGTGGAGATGTTTTGTTATGACATATCTATATTACCAAGCACAAGATATAAGAGTGAAGGCCCTTACAGGCTTGTGCTTTCTGAAATTTGAGCTAACAATGAGCATTTTGAAGTTCAGTTAGAACTGCGTCATCGAAGAAAATATTAGTTTCCATTTGTAAGTTATATTTGGGGGTATGGCTCTGTTCTAGGACCATACATGGAAAGCCTAAGGCAGGGAGAGCAGCGGAAAGACTGCAAAGTGGCTTGCAGAGGAAGAGTGAGAACGGGCAGGCTAAAGCAGCTTAAATAAATGCCCTGACAAATTTAGACAATTATATGCAGAGCAGATGATCAACTGGTGACCAATGCTGGTTGGAGATTGGGCCAGAGCTTGACCTTAAGACCTACCTGAACTAATGGCATGCTCAATTTTAGTCAGAACCACTTTATTAAAGAAATTATTTTGTTTCCATTTGTAATTTGTATTTGGTGGTATGGATTTGTTCTAGGACCTCACTGCCCTTCCGTGAGCAGCAAAAAGACCCTCAAAATTACCCTACCGGGCAAACCTCCAGCCAGCAGGAGATTGCGAAGAGGCTTATAGAGGAAGCAGAGAGAATGGGCAGATTTAGCCAATGTATGTGTAAAGGTTTAAACAATGAAATACAGGCTTCCCCTGAGAGGCATGAAGTGCAACTTTCATGTTCTCATTTTAA
>NC_051233.1:13014844-13064844 GCF_015220715.1 Pygocentrus nattereri
GTTGAGTATCATGAAATTTAAGACTTAAGATGCTAATGCTAACTGTTACCCAGGTCCTATCATATTTTTATGCTACTGAAGGGCAGATTTACTAAGAAAGTCATTAATTACTGACAGTTCGATGACAATTTGATGTGAATTACCAGGTTATGTTCTCAAAACTTTTGTACAAATTAGCACAGACACAACTTTGTATTTAACATATTAGCAGTGTGATATAACCACGCATTTGGCTCACATGCTTTTTGTAATAAAGCTGTTTCCTCCAGAGGGGAGAAAGAAAATACTACTGTATCAAAATAGACACAAAGGGAAACTTCTTAAATGTGAAATCTTCTATGTATTTAATCACCATGACAACTTCAGTTATGACTGAATTTAGAACTGAAACTATAACAGAACAAAAGTTCTTGTCCATCCATCCAGGTCGCGGGTGCTGGAGCCTATCACAGCAATCATGGGGCGGAAGGCAGGACACACCCTGGACAGGTCGCCAGTCCATTGTAGGCAGTCACTCACACCCAGGGGCAATTTAGCATATCCAATTGGCCTGATAGCATGTCTTTGGACTGTGGAAGGAAACCAGAGAACCAGGAGGAAACCCACACAGACACGGGGAGAACATGCAAACTCCACACAGAGAGGACCCCAGTCACCCAGCAGGGGAATCAAACCCAGGCACTCCTCGTTGTGAGGCGACAGCACTACCCACCGTGCCACCGTGCCAACCCACAAAAGTTCTTGTTCATGATCTTATCCATTAACTCCAGATTTGAAAACAGTATTACACAAACATTGTAACTAGACTAAATTTCCTAAATTATAACTTTAACAAAACCCCAGAGGTGTCTTAACATATGTTTTAACTGTCCATTTTGTGCAGTGACAGACAGCATAGTTCACTATAACTAGCATAATGACAGTAAATTTATTTACACTGACAACACTGTTTTTTCGAACAGCATTTTATAACCCCAGACATTGCAGACATAATCTGAACATTTGACTGTTTATTGGGAGGAATAATGTTAGCATGGTCAGGTAAAGTGTTTGGGCAACTGTGGTTGGGATAGTGTAGTGGTTAACACCTCTGCCTTCTACATTGTCGACTGGAGTTCAATCCCCACCTGGGCAAACACCCTACACTATACCAATAAGAGTCCTTGGGCAAGACTCCTAACACCGCCTTGGCCTGCCTGTGTAAAATGGTCAAATTGTAAGTTGCTCTGGATGAGAGTGTCAGCCAAATGCCGTAAATGGAAACTGAAACTGTGGAGTGGCGATGCTGTGATAAGCAATGCACTGACACAATATTCTTAACTTCAAGTTTAAATTTGTTTGGCTTTTTTATACCAGTAACAGTAGCTAAGCTAGCTGTCAGGTTAACTAACTTGATCATTTTGAATATTTGAGTCATGTTTATGTTTTAGCTGAGTACGTATGGTCAATTGCTAGGTAACAAGCAAGACAGTTGATTGTCGACTTTGATTGAGTAGATAAAGATTTTCTAATTTAAGATAAGATGTTGTAAAATAAGATAAGGTTCCTAAATAAATAAAAGGATTTGTTTCCATAACAAAAAATCTTGACCGGTCAGATCTTAAGTTAAGACAATGGCCCCTGGCCTTCAGAACCAAAACTGATGATCTCTTGTGCACAGCATAATACATTGACCATTCTGGCCTTGATAGCTTTATCCAGTACAATACAAATCCAAATATCAACTGTGGTAACAAAACGTTATTTCCTGAAACAGTAACTTTAACTTAAATGCATGCTAATGATTAGAATCTAAGATTCTAATAATCTAAGATCTAAGAGCTTATTTTATTATGTCCATAAATCATGAAATGTTCACACAATAGAAAGTACAGCTGGCATTTTCAAGTGGTGTTTAAACTACAAACAGAAAAAATGGGGTTAAGAGATTTCAGTATAAAAAGTGATGACATGCAGTCCTATAAAATGCAGATGCATCTGGCTACTTATCAGACCATGTCAAGGACTAATTATACTATTGATATTATTTTTTCATTTTATACTTCTGAATCATTTTTGATCAGAGGTCAATGGAAAAATAACCCAACCTTTCCATCAGAGTGGCCATCATGTATAAGTAATAGGAAATTGGCTACTTTTCTGCCAATATGCCATTAAGATTCTTATCCAGGAGGGATAGAGTATCCATCAGTTTGCATTATTGCACGGCCACAAGCCACTGGCCTTGTCCCAGGGCGACCTCTAACCAGCCCTTTCTGGACTCCCTCTGGAAGAGGGTCAATAGCTCGAAATGAATTGATTAAGTGAGGTGTATGCTTGGAATAGTAATAGACTATGTGCCATGTTTGAGACATTCTTACTTAGGCTGGAAAGGATATTATTTGACCAAGAGTTCATTGGACCATACACACTCCTGAAGGTGTCATTAGAGTTCTAAAGAGTGCTGCAGTAAACATAGGTTCCTGATTCTGGTAGTCGTTCCCAGCAAATTTTACTGTTATCCTTTAAGTGTTTTTTAGTGTTATTATTAGAGTCTGGTGCATGGGTTCAAAATTGGTGGAAGAAACATCAATAACCTTGAATTTGCAGATGACACAACACTCACTGTGGTAACCCAGGAAAACCTTGAGGCCTTTGTAAAGAAAGTTAAAGAACAGAGTGAAAAGATGAGACTTCAGCTCAATATGAAGAACAGGTTATGATCATGGGAAAGACAGCAACATTTATGGATGAAGATGTAGAATTACTGGACAGCTTTTGCCTACGTAGATCAAAAATGAACAACAAAGGATTCAGCAGTCAAGAAATATGACGCACATTGCCATTCGGCAGAACAAAGGATGAAGGAGCTTGAAAAGATCTTCTAATATAATGATGTGTCTCTACAAAGAAAGATCCAGGCTGTGGTCTTTTGGATGGGTCTTTTGGCTGTGGTCTTTCTATGGTGCTTTATGGATGTGAAAGCTGAACAACAAAAAAAGCAGGACAGGATATTGAGAAGTTTATTGATGCCTTTGAACTTTGGTGTTGGCCAAGACTTTTGAGAGTACTTTGGACAACAAGCAAACAAGCCTAATCAAATGAAAACTCACCTTGAGGCCAGATAACCAAACTGAAGCTCTTTTATACTGGACATATTATGAGAAGAAAGAACACATTGGAAAAGATAATTATGCTTGGAACAGTTAGAGAATAAGGAGGAGGAGGATGGTGCTGAGCTTGGTGGCTTTTTCTTCAATTCAAGAAATTATTGAATTGTCATTGGCTTTATCTGCAAATATGAATATTTCCAGTCCTAATATCTGATTAGCCACATTCAAAGCCATGATATACATGGCACGAAAAAACTTAACTGTGCTGTTAATAGAATAATCTTTTTGTGTACTGATGAAATACGTCCAAGTCCAAAGTCCAGTCCAAAAGATAGCAAACATGTTAAACAACTCTGTCATCAATATTACAGGCTTGAACTAAAGCACTTACGGTATGATTCAGTGTAAATTGGCAAAAAAAAAGTCTTAAAAATGTCACTTGAATGGATTACATGCTTCAGATGCTCATGTTTTAGTCAAACCCAGGATGAATCCCAAACAGTTCTGTACTCCCTAAATAGTGTGCTAGCTATGAAAGGTTATAAATTCTAGCAATCACACTCATGTCTGATCACCCTCAACTACATTTTTTTTACAGCATTTGGCTGACATTCTTATCCAGAGCAACTTACAATTTGATCATTTTACATAGGTAGGCCAAGGCGGTGTTAGGAGTCTTGCCCAAGGACTCTTATTGGTATAGTGTAGGGTGTTTACCCAGGTGGGGATTGAACCCCAGTCTACAAGGCAGAGGTGTTAACCACTACACCATCCCAACCTTAAAAAGGGCAGTTAAATCACAGTAAAGCATAGGCTCTTGTGGCTTATTGTAGTAATATCCACCTATATCCACTATCTCAGAGGACAGCGTTACTGCTCATATGTTGCTCTTTGTGTAGAAGTAAGGCAAATTCACACAGCACAGTGTGTGCATAGTTTATGATTATACTTACTTTGTGGCTTACATGGAGTCGTTATGGGCATGCTGACACACAGCTTTCTCACATGCCATATAGATTTATCAATTACGCAACACAGAAGTTTTTGGTTAATCATGCTGATTAACCAAAGGCAGCTGATGTTGAGGGTGTAATTTGCAGCTTCACGCATCAAGTTATGTTCTTCAATAAGGTGAGAACCAGACCTGTTAGCACAGACATGGTGAGCAGCCACAATAGATGTGTAATGCCCCCAGTCAAAATTAACCATGTCCAAGCCCATCTGTTCAAGTGGGCCCAGGCACAGCCCAGAGTCACATTAGTCAAACAAACTGGACTTCAGGGGTCAACTGTGCTTTGGCACAGTACAGATTGTACACTCTTGTTTGTTGTGTATGTCAAGGTCTGGGATATATTATGTGTTTAGCATAATATCAATTCAATATCACTTGTTGGTTCTCATGGTGAACATGTTGGATGTGGGAAAACGAGTGAAGACATGATCAACTTCGATAGGGGCCATTTTCAACTTGATTGAAGTTGAGTGATCAACTTCTCAATGGCCAGATGAATCAAAACATGTGGGTTAGTATGTGCTGACAAAACCATGAACCGGTGATAGGGTGTTGGGCACAAAGGCAACACATGATATTTTAAAGATGTTTACTGGAAGAATGGGTCACAGTACACTATGCATCTCATTCTGCTGCATATGGGGCTGCATAGCTGCAAACTGGATGCAATGCCCATGCAGACCCTTGTCCACCGTTGAAGACACGTTACACCTACTTAAACATTTTTGTGGAGCAGGTACACCCCTTCATGGCAATGGTATTCACTGACTGGCCTCTTCCAATAGGACAATGCATCTTGTTCATGCATTGTTTAGGAATAGTTTGAGGAACATGACAAAGAGTTCAGGGTGTTGTCCTGGCCTCCAAATTCCAAAATTGAGCCTCTATGGCATGTGATGGAACAACATGTTCGATATGAAGCAGCTCCACATCACAATTTACAGGAGACATTTGCTACTAATGTCTTGATGCCAGATACCACAGAACACCTTCAGAGGTCTTGTAGAGTCCATAGATCAGCAGGTCAGAGTGTGGAGGATCAAAAGCATATTAGGCAGGTGGTCATTTTTTTTGTATTAATTGGTCAAAGACCAACATTACTTATTATATTTTTACATTGCATTCAAGTAGATTGGAGCCTGATCTTGAATGGCTGGAAATAACTGCCAGAGGACATTTCCAAAATAGTCACCAAATAAACAGATTTACCTATTTGTATTAGCATGCAGGTGTTATTGTTTTTCAAGATCATTAAGGGGTAGGGCAGCAATTTTACAGTTGCTTTCATTTCCAGTCACAGACACAGCATGTAATATCCGAGTAAAATGATGGCTTAATTAAAGGAAAACAGACACTAGAGACGATGAGACCTCAGATGGGCCTATGACATCTTCATTTGGTTGTCCATGAGACTGATTTGGTTGGTGCCTAGTTAGGAAAAAAACTCTTCCCGGTGAGAAGGTTGACTCCATTTAGTCTCATGCATCCAGGCAAAACAGTTGGCTGTAAATCAAGGCCAAACAAAGTACAGTTAAGCTACTCTGATACTTGAAGTTAGCTCTGATACTTAAATGGGTATTCATTCAAAGAATAGCCTGGTTAAAAACCAAAATTATACAATTGTTCCCTTGATAGTTGTTGGAGCTACAAGGCTAATGTAGCTAATCACTAATGGAAGCTTATAGCAGATAGCATTGTGCAGACTGAACTCCTCAAATTACACTGCGTAGACCTTTTAAAGTGGTTTCTGTTACACTTTTAGTAAAAGGCACCTGGTAGCAAAAAATCTAGCAGTTGTACTGGGATTTTCACGCACAACCATCTCTAGGGTTTACAGAGAATAGTCAGAAAAAGAGAAAATATCCAGTGAGCCACAGTTGTGTGGACGAAAATGCCTTGTTGATGTGAGAGGTCAGAGGAGAATGGTTCGAGATGATAGAAAGGCAACAGTAACTCAAATAACCACTTGTTACAAGCAAGAAATGTTTCCAACACCTTGTTGAAAGTATGCCACAAAGAACTAAGGCAGTTCTGAAGGCAAAAGGGGGTCCAACCTTTTACTAGCAAGGTGTTCCTAATAAAGTGGCTGGTGAGTGTATAGTGTGCAACTACCTGTAAAAATAATACAAATAAAAGTTGCATTTTCATTCATAATCTTGAAATGGCCTTCCTTTCTTTGTGATAGCATGGGCATTCCCAAACAGTACAGTCATCCTCTTCAACTATTCTCCAGCTATTAACCTCCTTTGTGGCAGGAGGATCCTCTGGGGCTGTTTTTCCCTTTATTATCTTTCTCAACTGGATGTGGCATTTGGATGATTTGTGGTCTTTAATGGCTTCCTATTGTAGGTTTTATTCCCAACAATAAGGCTATTAGTATTTTTATTGGCGCCTGAAGGATGTTGATGGCATACTGAATAAAACATTGTTTAGCTTGTCTTCTCATAAACTAACCAATCTCTTAATTGTCAGATGTTTTCTGACCTCTTTCCCTGAGAGGTTTTCTCTGCAGACCTTTTAACCCCTGTAATGTAAGGCCACAAGTTTTTTTGCTTATTTGCTACAATGTAAGCCTAGGCTACTTGACCTGAGGTGATTCTTTTTAGCCGGGGGCCACTAGTTAGTGTTCTATGCTCATGCTGCTCATGTGTGTCCTTCATAAAGTGTCTGAGGTATAACAAACAGACTGGCTATTCAGTCTACATAGTGGAATGGCTCAAATCAGCCTGTAATATTGCATTATTTGTTCATATATGCAATTTTTTAATTACGTGCCACTATGGCTGGTAGGTTGAGCAAATTCACCTGCCACTACACAAAAGCACCCTCATTTGGCCAGTTATGGTTGCTGATTTCCAACCTTGATGTGTATGATTTGCCTGAATCAGGCTAGTCTCTGATCGAACTGATAGTCAAATTATTACCAGATAATCAGGCTTTAAGTGATTAAGTGACCTCCTATTAGTCCCACAACAGGGAAATTTCACCTCTGCATTTTGACCCATCTGTGCAGTGAAACACCACATACACACTAGTGAATGAGCACATACACACTTGGAGGCAGTCAGAACACTTGCCCAGAGTGGTGGGCCGCCACGGCTCCCGGGGTGCAGTAGTTTGTTAGATGCGTTCCTCAAGGGCGCTTCAGTCACGTACGGTTGGCTCAGGGGATCGAAGCGGCGACCCTCTGGTCACAAAGCTGGTTCCCTAATCTCCAGCCCATGACTACCCTGACACATGTAAACATGGCTGTGGAGTCACAACACTTCACACAAAGAGAGGCAACAGTGTCCTAAAACCTGAGTTACAGAGAAAGGAGCTTTTAGTTGAACATAATAATTTAAAATGTCCAAGTCAACTTCTTCCACCAGTGGAATGGCCACTAGGGGGCCTGCAAAGTAGGTGTCATCTGGGTGTCACTCAATTTCCACATGGTATCAAGACACATACCCAAAAAGGTTAAGTCTGCTGTATTTAAAGTAGAATATATCCCTTAATATATAACTACTTAACTATTTAAAGTAAGGCAAACTTTTTTGTATTTTCTGTATTCAGATAGAAGCTCTGAGTTCAATCAAAACAAGCCAGTAAGTCATTAGTAGCTGGAGAGACAAGGGTGTATATTTTATACACTCCATATTATGGTTAAAATCCTAGCCTCATAATTGTTAACTGTAAGAGCGTTTCACCATATTCTTTACTGCTGAGTATGGTACTAAACTTGCAGAGCACTTTTAAATCAACTGTAAAAAGTTGGAGCAGTTAAATGTACTAATAAGCCAAGTTCAATGAACTTTAATGAGTTGGGCTGGAAATGTGATAGCACATTAAGTTTATAATTAAGTAAAATATATTGGATTGCCTTATTTTTACATATGTAAAGGAAATATTCCGTATTCCATAAGTGTATATCAAATTTATAATTTATTTCCAATCACAACTTTTTTTATATTTATATCTATATTATATATGTATACACTCACCGGTCACTTTATTAGGTACACCTTGCTAGTAAAGGGTTGGACACCCTTTTGCCTTCAGAACCGCCTTAATTCTTCATGGCATACTTTCAACAAGGTGTTGGAAACATTCCTCAGAGATTTTAGTTGGTTATTTGAGTTACTGTTGTCTTTCTATCGTCTCGAACCAGTCTGCCAATTCTCCTCTGACCTCTCACATCAACAAGGCATTTTCGTCTACACAACTGCCGCTCACTGGATATTTCCTCTTTTTCGGACCGTTCTCTGTAAACCCTAGAGATGGTTGTGTGTGAAAATCCCAGTAGATCAGCAGTTTCTGAAATATTCAGACCAGCCCGTCTGGCACCAACAACCACGCTACGTTCAAAGTCACCTCCCCCATTCTGATGCTCAGTCTGCACTTCAGCAAGTTGTCTTGACCACCTCTACATGCCTAAATGCAACGAGTTGCAGCCGTGTGATTGGCTGATTAGCTATTTGCGTTAACAAGCAACTGAACAGGTGTACCTAAAAAAGTGGCCGGTGAATGTGTGTGTGTGAGTGTGTGTGTGTATATATAAATATATATATATATATATATATATATATATATATATATATATATATATATATATATATATATATATATGCACACACATAGAATAAATAGTGATCTTATTTACCTCTCCTCAAGGAAGCAGTATCACATGTAGTTAAAAAGCAACTCCTGGTTTGACCAATCAGTGCTTCAGGAAATTGTGCTCAAGATGTAATTGCTGATAGTCTCTGTGGTGGCTGCGATGGTGTCAAGGAAAAATATGGACCCAAGAAATTCTTGTTACTTTTTATTGTTTTTATGTTTATTTGAATTATGAATATGACTTTATTCCAATGTATATTGTGATAAACTCACTGCTGAGGTAAATTGTTTAAAAATGACATATATTTTAAAGCATCACACATATATTTTAAAACATCACATAAATTGCACATCACATTAATGGGTCTTTAAGTTGGGAGTGTTCTATATATAACAATTGCCATTACTAAAGTACCCTAGAACCCTCTTATTAAGAGCATGCCATATAGCATAGGCGCTCTATCCTGGTTCTGGAGATCTACCACCCTGGACCGTTCAGATCCAGTTCAACTATATCAGTAATATTCAGATGCTCCTGAAGGCCTCTGAATTAATTCCAGTTAATCCAATTAATTGGATCAGGTGTGTTTGATCAGAGGTGTAACTAAGCAGTACAGGATGGTAGTTCTCCAGGACTGGATTGTCTGGGGTTGGACAGCCCTGCGCTGCAGCACCAAAAAACACATATTGTCACTGTGCAAAGAACAACAAGTGCCTCCAAAATGGCTACTTTATGAAAATAATTTTACTTCACTTTAGGACAATAATATTAATCAATTTTAATGTGAGTTAAACATAAAAAGATTTTATTCCAAGCACTATTGGGGCATTTCTATTGTTCCATTTTTTAAACAGTGCTACGGCATCTTTTAAACAGTGCATCTCAAACAAACTTACTCCAGTCAAGTCAAACACTTGGCTTATTGACAATATTTAAGAGGAAGCTATATTTGAGGTCAAAGAAAGTACGTTTTTTTTTTCCAGAAAACTGGTTCTAGACCAGTCGAGGCAACCAGCAAGTCCTGTTCAGTGAAGGGCAGCTTCACACACATGAGAGTGGTAATGACCTGGATAGAAGCAGAAGAACCTGTTCGCTTTTCTGTGACTTTCCAGGATAAATATAGTCCAAGTGTGAGAAAGCACAATGGTGGGAAGAGAAGGAAACTAGGGTATGCATACATTGGGGACATCACTGAAAGCAAGGACACAGTCAGGCAGTTTGATGCTGCATTGCCTTGCGCCATGATATTTGGAGCAAAGCAACAGAGTTTGTGCTGAATATGATTCAGTTACTCATAACTGCCTAAAGTGTTTCATGGAAATGTTAGTCTGCTACACTTGGAGTATACCACCACTACAAGCTCACTTCTGCATTTTCATCTGTAGTAGGCTAATCCTGGACAAAAGGTTTGTTGGGTCAGAGGGTAGGGGTAGTTCATTTTCAGATCTACAGTCTTCATTTTTTTGTTGTTTTTGTTTTAAACATAATGATACACAGAGTGGATTTATTACAAACTCATTCACCAGATTCACCAATAGTGTGTGTATGTTGCATTCAATACTGCACAAAGTCTGTGAACAAGAGGTGATTAATATGCATAACATACAGGAATTATTAATGTACATTGTATAGCGCAAAGTATGTGGACACCCCTCCTAATTATTGAGTTCAGTTGTTTTAGCCACTGTCAAAAGATGCCACCTTTGTTACAACGCAGCCCATGAAATTTCTACCCTACTAGATCTGCCCTGGTCAACTGTGAGTGCTATTATTGTAAAATGGAAGTATCTAAGGTCAACACCAGCTCAGACCACAAAGATTTGCAGAGTGGGTCCATTGCAGATCCTCTTTTGCACTCACAACAGTTTCAAACTGCCTCAAGAAGCAACATCAGCACAAGAACTGTTCATTGGGAGTTTCGTGAAAGGGGTTTTCATGGTAGACCACGTGCAACGAAAAGCATCGACCACAGTGGCATAAAGCATGCCTGCACTGGACTCTAAAGCAAACGTTTCCTGGAGTGATAAAAAATTTGTCTGGTAACTAACTACTGAAATGCATAGTGGTGACAGTCAAGCTTGGTTGAGGAGGGATAACGGTCTGGGTAGGGTTGGGATAGCTACTGAAAAATTTGTAGTTAGCTACTTTGTAGTTACTTTCCCAAAAGTTGTAGCTAGCTAAAATTTAGCTACTTTTTAAGAAAAACTAGTGGCTACTATTTAGCTACTTTTTGAAAAGTAATGCGTTACTTTTTAGCTACTTTTTGATAAGTAGTGTGCTACTTTTTTAGCTACTTTCAAAGCGTGATTGTCAGAATGTTTGTTTGTGAATCTCCGCTTGACACACCAAACAAGCCCAACTGATAGTATGAACAAGACACTACATTTAATCCTGTGCCAGAAAGAAACACACAATTGAAAAGCTGCAAATACATAAAAACATCACCAAAAAGTGTAACCAGCAATCAAACTTGCACACTCAAAGTATCATTCTATCATTCCAGGTTTTTCCTAACAAAAATCAACAAAAATAACTGAATACAAACCAGAGAACTTTGTGCAAAGTGTTGTCTACTGTTGAAATAAAGCTGCTGCAATTTAAACATTTCAGCAAGATACACCAATCAGGCATAACATTATGACCACCTTCTTGTTTCTATGCTCATTGTCCATTTTATCAGCTCCACTTACTATATAGGTGCATTTTGTAGTTTTGTAGTTGTAGTCCATCTGTTTCTCTGCATACTTTATTAGCCCCCTTTTACCCTGTTCTTCAGTGGTCAGGACCCCCCCCCCTCACAGAGCAGGTACTATTTGGGTGGTGGATCATTCTAAGCACTGCAGTAACACTGATGTGGTGGTGGTGTATTGTGTGTTGCGCTGGTCTGAGTGGATCAGATACAGCAGTGCTGCTGGAGTTTTTAAACACCAGTGTCACTGCTGGACTGAGAGTAGTCCACCAACCAAAAATATCCAGCCAACAGCGTCCTGTGGGCAGCGTCCTGTGACCACTGATGAAGGACTAGACAATGATAGGCTCATGCTGTACAGCAAGAGATGAGCTGTCGTTTCTGGCTTTACATCTACAAAGTGGACCGACAAGGTAGGAGTGTCTAATAGAGTGGACAGTGAGTGGACACAGTGTGTAAAAACTCCAGCAGCACTGCTGTGTGTGATCCACTCAGACCAGCACAACACACACCAACACCACAACCACATCAGTGTCTACCGCGATGCTGAGAATGATCCACCACCCAAATAGTACCTGCTCTGGGTCAACGGGGGTCCTGACCACTGAAGACCAGGGCGAAAGGGAGCTAACAAAGTCTCTAATTGTAGAACTACACAGTGCACCTATATAGTAAGTGGAGCTGATAAAATGTTATGTCTGATTGGTTTATGAACAGACATAACATTCAGAGTCTTTATTACACTTCAGCAACACTTCAGCCTCAAACTTTAGCCTTCTCATAAGTGACTGTGACTATGTTTGGGGTGACAATCAGGCCTGAATAATCTCTCCACTGTTACTGCTGTGGCTCCACAGAAGAACTAGATTTTTAGGTAAAATAACATAATCCTTCTTTGCTGTGAAATTGTTCTATAACACACAATTCTAACACAGTTTTCACAATAAACCGCCTTAAACCTTGGAGTAAACACATCACTGCTAATTCACCAACCTTTAACGCTGAAGTCTGACGGACAGACTGCTGGACACACAGTAATACAGACAATGAAACGGCACAGAGTGAGATTTGAGACAAACATTGATCATTTGGAGATGAACAGACTTATTTGCAGTTATAATCCCTCAGATGGTTTCCTCATACATGTAATGCTGTAACAAAGTTTGAATTTTCCCGTTCCACCTTAAACAGCGCAGCAGTACATATAAGGTGAAATGGGACAATTTGAACAAGAAGCTTATGAACGAGAAGCTTGTGAACGAGAAGCGACTTCAGCTTTGTAAAAAGCCGAACGAAAACATTTTACAAGAAACTTGCGGAAAAGTTTCCTGAGATGAGAGAAAAGCAACTATAGCTGAGCTAAAGGTTAAAGCAGAGTAAAGTAAGTCTGAGCTTTTGTTTATATTTTATTTTTAGCCTGTACTACATCAGTACATACTGAGATATACTTACAGCCAATACAGTAAAACAGACATTAAGTGTTGCGGCTCCCAAGATGGTTTGATTTTTGTTGAAAGGATAAAATGGCTCTTCTTAACATTTTGGTTGGATTCCTTAAGCCTACTAGTAAGGTGTGATGGGCTTGTTGGGCGCACGCATGCCTGTTTGCTCCAGCAGTCCGTGGCTCAGTCAGGATTGCCACCAGTCCAGTAAACAACTGCGGCCTATGGTTCATTTTGCGTGGATTGACTGAAGTTTGTAGTTAAATTAAAGTGAAACTTTCGTTATAGCTACACAAAAATTTGTAAACGCTACAGCTACATTTCATAAAACTGTAGCGGCTACAGCTACTAGCTACTAATATTGGTAGCTAACTACAAAATGTAACGCGCTACTTAGCTACTTCCCCATCCCTGGGTCTGCGCTGGTTTTCAGGGATTGAGAGTATCAGGTTAGTACTACAAGTGCATACAGGGACTTTTTAGACAATTATTGGCTTCCAAATTTGTGGCAACAGTTTGGGGATGAACCTTTCTTGTTCCAACATGAAAAATGCGAGGTCCATAAAGACATGGTTTGACAAGTTTGGTGTGGAGGGGCTCCAGAATCCTGACCAACCACTCCATTAAACACTAACCTCTCCACATATTTTTGGCCACATAGTGTATATACACTTTTTTTTTTAAAGTTGTTTGCTTTGAGATTTGATCTCCGTGTTTGAAATCTGATTAATTCAGAATATTTATTTAATCATAACTGTCATGTATAAAATCATTTCCAATGTTATACAGCTTTCTGAGTCATTTTAGAATCCCCTACAGCTCCATTCGTCATTTTCTTCATTTTAATTTATAGATTCCTAGTTGTACATGATCTGCATATTAGAATCATTTTATATATTTATCTGCTGAGTATAAAATGTGAACAGAGTTCCAAATTTAGGTCATTTACTCAGTTCAATGTACTTGCTTTGCTGTTGCTACAGCAAAAATAGTCCAGTCAAGATTTGCCCCTACCAAACTTCAGTTCTTATGCTAATGGAGCTAAAGTTATATTTTTTGGTAGCTACTTGTGTCATTATTTCTTTAACTGTAACAACACTTTTTTGTTGTATATAGTTTTGGCCTCTCTACCTGTCTCTGATTACCCATGGTTGAAGTATTTTGTCTATATATAGGCTTTGCAGAGAGGACAAATGGTGAGGCAGAAGGAAAGTAGAACACATTGTTCCCAATCTACTTCCTCCTCTCCGCAGTGCCCAGCTAGGCGATGTCCTACTACCTGGCTAACTGCAGACGCAATAAGACTCCTGCGGAACCATTTGTCCTTTGAAACTTGACCGGATACACACTGTCTTGAACAACTGAATTACACTAATTTGTCAGAACGGAGAATGGTTAGAACTCCTCATGAACACAGGGACAGTGTTGATGCTAACATGCTAACCTTCCAGACTAACTTTCCCAGCCAGTGCTGCTTTCTAATTCTGATATACTGTATTAGAACTTCAGATCCTGATATTTGCCTTTATTACATAAAAATTGGATGCCAAGTGTTTTGTTTAAAGCAGTACTAATACATGTGTTTAAATGATGTGGAAAACTGTAGCAATTATATACCCCAGGTAGAAAGTGACAGACCTTAGTTTTGTTTAGCACCCGTTACTTCTTTAGGAGCACATTTTTAATGTCTTAGATTGGGCAACTTCCATGTGTATAAGAGATAGGCCTACATCTTCAGACCATAAATGTCAAAGCTTAGTCAAAGACAAGAAAAAAAAACACATATCTGATGATGCTAATATCTGCTAGCACTCTGCTAGTTTTACAAATACTCCATTAGCGAGGAGTTAATGAGCATAGAGCTGCTGACTGACACCCACTGTCCAGGACTTCTGGAAAGCCTAGAGCGACATTATCTCTCACAATATTGGCCCAGGAGCACTTTATGTCCTGTATTGATTCCTTTTTCCCTTTGTTGGCCTCCCTGTAAAGTCTATTCAAAAGCTACAGTATATTCAGCATATTTGGCACTCTGCAGCTATGGTTCTCACCTATACTCACATCATACCCATTCTCTGTCAGCTACACTGGCTACTGGTTCTGTCCCATATAGAGTTATGCATAACTTTGCTCCCCTCTACCTCAGAGAACTCCTGAACTCCTACACTCCACCTTGCTCTCTCAGGTCTTCTCAGAATAACAAAACTTTTTATGTTCTTTGTTATGTTAAGTGACCTTGGGATTATTAAAGGCAACTGGATGAATCTGGGTTTGGTGGATGCCTGCTAGGATGCTTAGTGCCAACAGTCAAGTTTGGCGGAGGAGGAAAATGGTCTAGGGCTGTTTATCTGGGTCTTGGCGCCTTAGTTCCAGTGAAGGGTGATGTCAGTACTAGAAAACAGAGACATTTTAGACAATTATGTGCTTCCAACTTTGTGGCAACCGTTTGGGGAACACCTTTTTTTGTTCTTGACTGTGCTCCTGTGCGCAAAGTGAGGTTTGTAAAGACATGTTGTTTGATGGGTTTGGTGTGGAGGAACTCCTGTGGCCTGACCTCAATCCCACTGAACACCTTTGGTCTGAATTGGAACAGCCAGGCCCTTCTTGTTCAATCAGTGCCTGACCTCACATGCTCTTTTGAGCGAATGGGCACAATTTCCACAGACACACCCCCAAATGTTGTGTAAAGCCTTCCCAGAAGAGTGGAGGTGTTTTAGCTGCAAACTAAGATGGTTAGGATTAGGATGTCCACCAGGCTCATATGGATGTGATCTATAGGTGTCCATATATTTTTACTCATGTAGTGTAGCTTGGCCTACCTAGATAATACAGACATAATAAAAGAATTAATCATTTTTCAGTTTCTAAATGAGATCATTTTCTCAGTTTACTCTAAAAACTATTCTTTCAGTGAAGCAAAATTCAAGAAAAAACAAATCCATCTTTACAAAAAAGGTAAATAGAAGTCATTCGTCACAGTTATTACTCTGCCCTCCTCTCACTGAGAGAAACTGAAATGACTTCCACTTTCCTGCCCTGACGGAGCTCCTGAATGAATATTCAGATAGTGAGCTCAGGTAACCAATGGGAGCTCGAGGCGGCGCCTGAGCATTCTAAGAGAGGCGGAGCCTGATGCCGAGCACACCGGAGAGCGGAGAGCGCGCGATTCTACCGCTCGAGCAGCAGCAGAAACAGCTCTGCGAGAGGAGAGAGGAGAGAGGAGAGAGAGAGGAGAGGAGGAAGGGGCAGAGAGAGAGAGAGAGAGAGAGAGGCACTCAGGGCTGGACAGCAGGGTCAGGTGGCAGCTTTATTCATCGACCCGCGGTGGAAATTTCACCTCGTTCCAATCGCCTCAGGCGCTGTAATCAGCCCCAACTACATGCCTGTCAGGTTTTCACAGTGATAGATTAACCCCCACCCCCTTGAACAGAAATGGAGAACGCGCACACTAAATCTTCATCTGAAGTTTTAAGACACTTCAACGTGAACGAAAACACTGGACTGACGCTCGAGCAAGTGAAGGCTAGTTTGGAGAAATATGGACCCAACGGTGAGTAAAGAGTCTGTTTATTTTTGAAACTCGGTGAATGTGGAGTTGGGCTTTGCTGGTTTTACGTTAGCCTGCCGGAGTGCAGCTGCTGTAATGTTGTTTCATCTTCGCTGCGTGAGGGAGAAGTTTCAGACAGGGTGGTTTCTGCTCACGGAAGAAGATAAAGAAGAAGCCCTGTTGGCGTTGCTGACTGAGTTGACTGAGGTCAGGCGTATTTTACAGTAGGCTAAGTTAAAAGAAGCCCGCCGGAGGTGAGTGAGAGGCTGCAGCTGCCCACACTGGTCAATGAAACCGAGGTCTACGAGAGTGAATTAAAGGAGAATTCCAGTCATTTTTTAAAACGTCCCCATATCCCCGTGATGTAAGCAACGTAATTTGGAGTGGTTTGACCTGAAATGGTTCGTTGTATGACAACTTACAGCCTCAGCTTTCTTGGCAGTGGTGGTGACAGGAACCAGGATGTCTACGACACAAATATAGCCTTTTTATTTGCGATTTAAAACCACGTCTTTTGAGTTTTTATATGTGATGCTGATGATGGTAAGTTTGCTCTGAGGACTATTTTGCCTTATTTGCATGTACCCCTCCACTATAAAAGGATTAAAATAAATGGTTTAAAATGCATTTTAGGCCAAAACCTAATGGAAAAGCTACCACAAAACAACGTGTCAGATATCAAGCAGCATATATTCAACCATTTCATGTAATAGCTTTCTGCAAGGGAGCTTTAAGGAGCATTAAACTCTTCAGACGTCTGGTTCCTACCACCCCTGCTGTGAACAGTTCAGGTCTCTCTTGAGCAGAACATTTCATATTAACCCTCTTAGGTATTTTTTTTTAAATTGGTGGAGTCCCTCTTTAACCCAGTGTCCAAATGTGATGTTTCCATTCGTGTGTATGTTCTCTGAGCTTTCCTGAGCACAAACGTGAGGTTTTCAAACCATATGAGTAAAAAGTGAGGGTTTTATTGTGTTGAGTTCAGTTAGGAAGGACTGACTGTTTGCAAAAAATATAATATGCAAATTTGAAGAGGAATGAAAGTTTGTAGGACACCGAATAAAAAAAAAAAAAAGGAAACTGCTAATGTTCATCCAATCCAGTAGTTTTTAGATCAGAACATGTTTTATTTCTTTACCATAGTAAATATGCAGTTGGATTATGAATGGATTAAGGCAGAGACACACTGCCGTGTAAAAAGTCCTTAAAACCTTTGAGGTGAGGGGAACATGGCTTTCTTTTGTGGAATCCTCCTCATTCATTAATTTACACTTGAAGGGGAGTTCCACTGATTTTCAAAATTACTGCATAATGAAATGATTAAGATGTAAACAAAGCCATTCAGAGGGGATTGATGTGAAATTCTGGAGAAACTTACTGAGCCATAATTGTTCACAGTACAGAGATGGCTATCAAATGTTTGAATAATTTAATACCTCTAAAAACTCCCTCGCACAAAGTTATTACATGAAACGGTTATGAATGCACAGCTTGATGTCTGAGATGTTGTTTTATGATAGTTTGGAGAAGGATTTGGCATTCATACCCATTCATAGTGGAGGGGTGCATGCAGGACTTTGTGAGACTTTCAGTTTGTTAACATTTTACCATCATCAACAATACATACATTAAAAGACACATGGGGGTTCACTAGTGGGTTTGGATAGTAAATAATATTTCCATATCTGCATTGCTCTTTTGGTTTTTATCACCGTCACTATAGCGAAAGTCAGAACCATTTCACATGACACCACTCTGAATGACTTTGTTCACATATCAGTGACTGCATTATGCAGAATTTTCCAAAAATCGGTTGGATTCCCTTTTAGCGTTTACTCTGAATGTTAGCTGAGCCCTCTCTACAGACTGTGTCAAGATTTTTAAATGTTTTTAAATGAAGGCAATTGTCTCAGTCAGATCCATGTATGACTCACCTGGATAAGAGACCTGAGGTTATATATATTTAATACACATTCCGAGGGAATTCCCTCAAATCCTGAGGATTGACGTCAGCGGTTTTAACGTAATTCTTTTCAAGCCTGGTAGACTGACTGCACAGCCAGAAGGAGGAACTCTTTGTGTTTTATGATTGGGACATAAAGGCAAGTGGTGAGACTGCATTTTCCATTTTCATGTTTTACGAGTGGTGGTTTGAGTGCAAGACGACTTGCCAGCCTGTCATACCTGGACGAGAGCTGATTCAGTGGAAAGTCGTCCTGTCGAGACGGCTCGGTGCATCAGCACAATGCGACTTTCACTAATCCTGAGATGGCAGACAAAAAGGCTCTGCATTGTCTTGACCCCTGCTTTTTACCCTCAACTGACATCAGCTGAAGCAACTGACATCAGCTGAAGTCACAGAGAAAAGCTCGGGTGGTGCGTTTTGTGTGTCAGGCCGGCAATGGAAAGAGATTTATTTGAAAGGGAAGTGTTTTTACAAGAGATAAAGAACTGAATGATGCACCTGTGGCTGCCGCTGCAGGCACAAAACTTGAGCAACCCGTTTTCCACTTCCTCAAGAGAGACATTAAACGCGCTCACAGAGAAACACTGTGTTTCAGGTTACATACGTGGCCTTAGTGCTGTCATTGGAGACGCGTTACATTTTGGTGTTGAGGGTTTTTTTTTTTTTCTTCTTTTTTTCTGACTACAAGTCTGGATGTGTTCTTGTAGTTCAATTATAACTGTCACTTTAGTTGGAATTCATATCAAAGTGTTGGCTTTGTTTTTAAAAGCAGCTGTTCAGTCAAGTATGTTGTTGCTACTCAGTCACATATGACTACTGAGTACTTTTAAAGGGCCAGTGTCAAAGTAAAACAGTTATCCACTTTTTTAAACTAGAAAGAGTTTGATAGAGTAGATAATCAAGTTTCGAAGCATTCTGTTTTCTCCCCAGCCCTCATTAACCGCCAAAAACACCCTGTTTGAATGCCTGATGCATTTACATATACCCGCCTACTCAGAGGTCATTTACATATATTATTCTAACAACAACAAAAGCAGCTTGTGTAATTCTAAGGGGTAAATAGAGGGTGGAAACTGGTCAGACAAATATCAGATATGAGTTTCTGGTACACGAACCCATACAAATGTCCAGGGATCTTACAATCATGAAGTTTTACCTGACAGTTTATTGCTGTATAAATAATTGTAATTAAGGATTTAATTGTCTTGCTTTATGTATTTTATGTAACTATTAAAACAATAAGTCTAAAGTGGATAAACTGGCTAATTAGAAATCGTGCTTCATGTTTTTTTTTTTTTTAGCTAAAACTGATGTTGAATTATTAGGTGTAAAATATCTTATTACAATTTTTCTGACCAATATAGTGACTGCAATTTTAACTCTGATTATTTCTTATAAATTAAGGACCTTTATTTTGGCCCAAAGCACCAGACTATCCACGTATCTGGCGTGATGCTTAAATTTTGAACATACTGTGCCAGACTGCCTGTTACTGCCTGTGCATAACACATGGCTGTTTAGTTTAGTTTAATTCCTCTACAGGCAGTTCACAGTCTCCATGCTATAAAGATAAAGCTGCACTATGAGGTTTTTTTTTGTTAAAATAGGAATATCTTTACTGAATCAGAAGAAAAAACTATGCTATGAAATCTGAAATAAGTCAAAAATGAAAGGTTGTCTTTCAGACCACATCATACATGTTTATATTTTAATATCACATGAACAAAATAAAGAAGAAGATCTGGCAAAATGTTTACATCATAAATGCAGTATCAACATTATTCTGATATAATGACAATAGTAGATAGTTCACTTACTTCTCCAGAAGACACATCCTGCACCAGGTTTTGACCGAGTTCTCTTGAATACTCTTTCAATGTGCTTGCAGTCATCACATTCATCTGCTTGAGGAAGGGGTCACAAACGACATTGCGAAATGTTCCTCTGCATGTTGCATGCAGTTACACGTGCCCACCAGAGAGGGCTCCAAATCCCTAAAATCTACATAGTTACATAAAGTGGAGGCTTGGAACTGAATAATACTGGCTAAAATAAAAAATTCCAGCTCTTGTGTTTTAAAATTGAGTTTCACTTTGTGATTGAAAAACACTTGTTCTGCAAGCATGCATGCTAACAGCATTGGTGTTAACTATCTAGTGAATTAATAAGCACTACATTACAGTGCTGCCCTCCTAATGTGTTCCAGCAGCAGGTGTTATTTTTGTGAGACATGACAAAGTACATTTTCTGCTTTCTTTAATTTACATTTGTTTGCCACAGCTCAGCAGTTCATATTCTGCTTGTTGTGCTGCCTTGTAATTGTGAAATCTGTCGACTGAAAAGTTGCTGGGATCATCTTAAGAAGCCCATTTCTTGCATTTGTCTTGTTTTTGATTTTTTTTTTTTTTACATACTTCACTTTTGTTTTAAAACAGAAGCTGAATGATTACAATCACACGATTATGTAGTAGTTGTAACAGACCTACTAATGTCCTATGTGGAAAAACGAATGTAGAAAAGTAGGATATGGCCCTTTAAACTGTGGCCTTTCTGATGCACTTGTGCAGCGTCTATTGTGTGGTTTAGGGAATGGGGTGGAGTTTATTATGTGTATGGAGTGCCATACTATTTTTTTTTTTTTTTTTTTTTTGCCTCATTGCAAAATGACACTGTGTGCTTTGTTGAACCACTGCACAGCTGGTTAGCATATAATGTTTATTTTTATTCCATACAGTAGTAAACCTTGCAAAGCTACAGACGGCCCTGTGTGTGGATGGTGACGAATAATGTCAGAACTTCGATTGTGTGTGTGTATAAGAGAGTGCGATTGCAGAGAAAGTGTGAAAGTGTTAAGAGGAGCTGTGAGTGGGGCTTGAGTGTTAAAGTGTTCATACATAGTACACAAGTATATAAGCTTTTTAGTGTTTATTTATAATTATTCAGTGTTTATTTATCAGGGACATGAACATGAGCATACAAAATGATGAGGAAAAGGCTGATACCTTGTACGGTAATATTTCTCGATGCTATTTTGTGATGCTTGTCCCTTGGTGGGCTTTTAATTAAACATTATTAACTGTAAGTGTAGTAAATGAAGGCCCTAAATAAGGATGCTTACACTTACACGCCTGTCTCACCTTGCCTTTGTAGACGGTCACAGCTGTTCTCCCTGCAGGTCCTGCCGTAGCATAGGCAGCGCTCTCTCGTGACTTTTCACCGGTGTTCGTTAAAGCAGCATACACTCATTAACTCATTATGTACAGACTCAGCAGCCTTCAGTTCTCCTTCAGTTAACTCAGTGTTGCCTCAACCTGCTTTCCCCTTCCTTACAATTTGCCCTTTCACCATGGCTGGCTGTACCACTTCCAACACATTATTAAAGGTTTAACGATAAAATTGAAGCTATTGTTTTAAGTGATCAGTGTGACTTATTGCAGTGTCCTATGTGTCTTATGTCTAATACAGAAAGATGTACAGTAATGTGTAAATAAGGAACAGTCTTAATATAAACCATATATTTATGCATACAGTCTGAAATAAACATTCCTAAGTTAGGAATCCTAACTTTGTTTACATGACATTAGCAAACCAGTTAGCTTGCTAGCTGATGAACTGTAAAATTAGAGGCTAACTAGTAATGACTACCACATGTGGGGTAAATTATGTAAAAATGAATGGTAATTTACAGTAATTACCTACAGTAATTACCTGTTAGAGGGCCTGTGTGGCTCTAATCAGTTGCTTATGTTGCTTATTAGGTGGAGCCGACTCTGCCTTACACCTTGACTTTATTCTTGTTAGAGCAATACTTCAAATTAAACATTACCAACACATTTTCCCTCTTAGCCGGAATGCAGACCATCCAGCAAGACATAGTTGGTAGGGATGCATGATATCAGAATCATATTGGTGTTGGAAAAACTGTTGGGATGTAGTAATAAGATGTCTGCATTACATTCATTTCAAAGTATTTGTAACCCTGTACAAAATAGCATACTTGTAATTAATTTAAAATTGGCATCTGCCCGCAGTTCCCATAAGAGCATCCCTAGTGACACCATTATTATGAGGTTGTAGCTTGTAAGTAATGGAAGCTGATACACCGGTGATATGCACTGGGGTATAATACATGATATAATAAAATATAATAATAAGTCGTTCAGAATGTGGTTTGTTGTTGACGGGACACTTTAAGCAGTGTGAAAAAATTAGCCATTGCTGCATCTGTTGTAAGCATGTCAACTCGAGTGTAATTTTCCAGGTGAGAGAGTAGAAAAACCTCCTTCTGATGGTGATGTGTTGAGTGTGTAAGTGGATTTTAAAAGACTACAGCTGAGGGTGATGAATATGAAGATATTTTAACGTTATTGTGATGTTTTATATGCCTTTCAAAGAATATTATGGATATAGTCCACGACAGTAGTACTTAAAGAACATGATTTATGTGAAATATAAATCAATCCTTAAATCCATACAATGTGTCAAATTTTCAGCAACATCAAAATGTTTGAGTGTTGTGATTCTTTTCTTCATGATTTGGTTAATTTTATAACTGAATTGATCCTATACTGAAGAAAAGAGAACCAACTGAGCTCCACAGATGTATTTAGTAGCAAGTTTTAGGCTGGAAAGCCCCTTTAAGTAATCTCAGACTTTCTGACACTGCCTTTTGTCTATAAAACCGGGCGATTGCAAAGCTAAAAACTGTAGCAGTGTGTATCATCAAGCCTGATTTTTGTCTGTTTGTGTCTGTTGCTAATTGGTGGTTAGATGTTTCCATTGTTTGTTAGCCACATTAATGTCCAGTGCAAAACTAAGACTTCTCAGTGTAGCACACCAAACATTTCTTGGCAGATTGACCCCATTTGGGCTGAGGAGAAAATCTAAGGTTGATATTCCGCAAATGTGTCCCTTTACTGTCAGAGCTTGGACAGGGCAGGCTGGTCTCATGGCAGAGTGCAGAACATGTGCAGTGTTGTGCGAATGGACGTGTGTAGAGTAGTTTTTGCATGGCTGCTTAAGTCTGGGGCGTGCACAGGCCTTGGGTGACTTCATGGAAAAAGCGACATCGTGTTGCAGATAGCGTCTCTTTCACTTTGAGCTGTCAACTTCCTGCCTGGTGCGCTGCAGATGAATGCCACAGGGAATACCCTTTCCTCCTCTGAGCTCATTCACCACGCTACTCCAGAGCTCGCCCTGTGACACAGACCCATATTAGTGCTTTTAAGTTGTTTTGTGTCCAAGTGTGGCATAATCACCAAAGTATTTACCAGGTATGGAGGATAGAAAGTGCCCGCGTGGGCATGGCTTTCTGATGGCTGCTTTGTTTCAGTAATTAGCCCATTTGCATCTGCCCCAAACAGCAGTCATGTGTGTTGTTTTTTGTTTTCTGTTTTTTTTTTTCTTTTTTATTTAAGGGTTTTGTTTGCTATTGAAGGGACTTGTTTATATGCATGTGGTTTTAGTTCCAGAGTGTTTGTGTTCAAGGCTGTGTGTGTGTGTGTGTGTGTGTGTGTGTGTGTGTGTGTGTAGGTGGGCGGGTGGTTGGAAAGCAGTTCTGTTCCAAACCCTTTAGTGATTATTCTTTGACATGCTGACACATCGTTAATGCAGGCACACCTGCTTTGTTTACCATTATATCATTAATCATTATTACCTATTAGTGCCCACATATGTTATCTTTTAATCTGTAAACAGAACTGTTTGGAGCCTGAATTTTTCACTGTTTAGAGCCTTAATAAGTGATTTCACAAAAATCACTTATATTAAAACAATCACTTATATTCTGGAATCTCTCTCTCTGACTCTCCCGTCAAACCCCTTTATGGGAGGAAGCAGCATTCCTGTGGGTATAATGGAGATATTATTCTCTGAACTTATACCAATTCAGTTCTATTATGATTCTTTAGGAAACAGTTTTAAATTTCAGTGTGATCTTAATTCAGTTCAATTCAGTTCAATTCAAGTTTATTTGTATAGCGCTTTTTATAACGAGATTGTCACAAAGCAGCTTTACAGAAGTTTGAAAACATACAGTTATAGCATATATCCCCCAGTGAGCAAGCCAGAGGCAACAGTGGCAAGGAAAAACTCCCTCATTGTGGAGGAAGAAACCTTGGGAGGAACCAAGACTCACTAGGGGAGATCCATCCTCCTCTGGTCAAACAGTATTTACAATTTAATAAGATAAATACCAAGTAGAAGCTAAGACAGGTAGAGGCAGTCTCTGACTGAGGCAGTTTCTGACTGAGTCTTTAGGAAAAGTCGGAGTGAGCTGAAACAGTCCCATCCTATCTCAATGCTGGTACATCTGGATGTCACAGTGATGTAATTGAGGCTGTTACAGTTGGGACAAATGAACAGGAGAGCGGGTTGGTGAGGAGGAGGCCCTGATGGTCAGTCTTCCGACAGCGTTCAGCAGGATGGGAGGGGAGTCATTATCTCAGGAATTAGTTCTGCTCAGGAGTATGACCGTAATAAATATGATTTCCCCCAGAGTGTGGCTGGTAACTCCAGCAGATCTAACTATAACATCATAAACTAAAAGGAGAGAACCAGAAGGTAACATAGATATGAGAGTACCCTGAGACACTGGGATTCCCCCACTCCACTGTCAACAAACCTGTGTGATCGCATGAAGTGGTGGGTCAACATCACCAACGTCTCAGTTTACCATAAGCCTCTATGTCCATGAACCCCTGGATCTCCTGCCTTTGTCTAAAGTGGAAGGCTAATTAAAAGCTAAACAAATATGTTTTCAGTCTAGACTTAAAGGTTGAGTCCCGAACAAGGAGAACTTCTGTTTTTTCTGGGTTTAAAAGAAGGAAATTCTGCGGAATCCAGTTTCTTATATCTTTTACACAATCTTCCATTTTATCATCTGGTTTGGCTGATATGTACAGCTGTGTATCATCAGCATAGCAGTGGAAACTAATCCCATGTCTATTAATAACTAAGCCTAATGGTAACATGTATAATGTGAATAACAGAGGACCTAAAACAGAACCTTGTGGAACTCCATATTTCGCTTTTGTATAATTAGATGATAAATTATATAATTGTGTTTGTACAGTTCAAAATTATTACACAGATGTAACTATTAAGGAACTAAATGAGAACTGTTGACACAGTAGTAGAAGACAGACCATGAAAATATGAAGGGTGTTATTTTAGTTATGTTGTAATTACTTCTGAAAATATGAAAATAGCTTGTAAATTTTTTATTTCACAGAAATAGCATACTTCACTATTATTAGGGATGCACAGATATGGAAATTTGAAATTGTTTGCCAGTGTCGATATCAAGCTGATGGCAATATGTAAACATTTTTGAAATGTAGAAATCGGAACCAAATATGTCATCAAATATGTTTGAAATGTTTTTTTTTTCTTCCATTTTTATTATCCACCTATACAGATTAAACTGTGTGTACCACGTTTTTTTTATTCAGTGTTACACATATTACACTGCACTAAGTCAGTGCTAAGTTGATATGCCGTCTATAATAGTACATGTGGTTGGTTAGTGCCACAAAAATGTGCTCTAATTTATGATAATAATTAGGGCTGCAACAAACGACTACTTTGATAGTTGAAAAATTGGTTGTTTACTGAAACGAATAATCGATTATTTGGATTACGAATCACTACATTGCCAAATAACTTTTTATGTAGCTATTATCTTTTACATTTAGCCTGAAGTTGGTTTATGCATCTGCTAACTAACAATGACGACAATAAAGATGAATAACATTAAAACATTCACTGTTTTTAATGAACTTTCCTGCTAATACAAAAGATAAGAGAATAAAAGTCCAATATTTTTTTTCTGTCAAAATTTGTAATCAAGGTTGTGCAAAGTAGCAGCAAGAAAATATAACAAAACTAAATCTGTTTCCTTTAATCAAGTAAATAAAAAAAATCTGTCAATTTAAATGTTAACTTTAAACTGCAGTGCTCTGTGCATTCTGCTGTCTGTCTAAACTCTGCTGCAACTAAAATCTACAATTATAGTCTTTACTGAAACGGAGGAAACTCGGCATTTCTCCATGCTCCTGGGAGAGTCCTACTCTCCTCTGAGAGCAGATACTACCCACTGACACATTCTGATAGAGCGGATGGGAAAGTGGCGAATGTTTGTGGCAAACTTCTCTATAAAACAGTTAGATTTGACAATTTTGTGTAAACACTTAATTTCAGCGATAACCCTTTGACAAGCTTCCCTTTGTGTTCACTGGTAAATACCCCCTTAAACTGTTAGCAAGTGGTGGCAAACATTGCCGATCAATTTCTAGTGTCCACTGAATTTGACCGCACCAGCGGTCTTGACGCTAAGACGACAATGCAGTGTTTAAAGTGTAAGTGTTATCTGGAAAGTGAACAGGATCACTGTGAATAATAGTTACTTGCTTCTCTGTTCCAGCTCCATTAATGGTTACAGGGAACAAGCATTTCGAAACGGAAAATGTTGCAGCTCAGCTCACAACATGAAGTAGGACAGCTTTTAGCATTAGCATTAGCACTAATTTAAGCTAACTAGCTTGTTAGTACAGCTGTTGCCGCGTCCCAAACCACACACTTATGTACTTCACACACTACACTAATGAGTACACTTCTAATGGTATATGTGCAGTTATATATCATATTGCTCTAAACTGATTGTAATTAATTCTTATATTCAGAATTGATGCAGCTGAATTGCCTTTAGATGAACTCCTCCTGTGGTCTTAACTCCCAAGTGTGGCTTCAGCCACTCTTCACTGGTGTCAATTAAACTCCTCTCAGACTTTCTGGATCAAGTGACTGAAGTTTTCAGGCATGTCTGTGTAATCTGTGCAGGTGTTGTGATGGACATGTCATTTATTGAGGCAAAGTTCATGATTTCAAGCCTTCACTATTGACCTGTGTTTTATTCACCATGTCAGGAGCTGCATTTGAACAGACGTAGAGCACATTTAAAACCTGTGTATTTTACTGCCATAGATTTGGTTTGAAGTCTTGCTCTTTGCTCAGATATCTGGTGGACATGAGAAATTCTCATCCACGGAGGAAGGCTAACTGCATGGAAAAGGTCAGATTGTCAGTGAGCTCTGCTTTGGGCCGTTTTTTGGTGTAAAACTTCTACTTTTGGTTTGATCGCTCCGTTCTTATGGCCAGCTTTCACTGCCGGATTCAGTGTAAGTGCACAAGCAATGGTTTGGTCAAGAAATGAATTTCGTCACTGAATCAAGATAAGTTAGATTCTTTAGTTTTGCACTGAAGCTACAAGGGTAATGTAGCTACCAGATAATTGAAACCTATATTCACCAGTTAGCATAAGATAAAAATGGACAAAAGTTGGGCTACTGTCCAAAGTTTTGCCAATGTTGCTATCAAGAGATGGACCTAACAGAGGCAAATGTGTGATTTTCTGGTTATTAAATAGGCCACTGTAGTCATGTCGTCATTCTGTATTCGGTGCCATGCTCTTATGCCTGTAAGGAGCTCTGAGTCTGAAAGGAATTTCTCAATAAGAGAAATTAATGGAGTTTTGAAAACTGTCCATGTTGCATCCTGTGGTGATCAAAAATGCTCCAAAGCTCATACGTTTTGTCTTTTGAATGTTTTCCCTTTGAATATCACTGGATCCTCTGAATTATGAGCTCCTTAAAGAGATAAAATATGAATATTACTACATTAGGCTAATGTTTCTCCACACTGAATTGACATCATTAGACTGGCATCTTTCTTAAAAAAAAAACCAAGCAAACCAGCTTGCTGCTATAGAGAGTTCAAGCTTAGACACAAAGTTCCAAATATGAGCAAAATACCAACTACAGGGTGATGCATTGACTTCAGTGGTCTGTTCGATTTTTCGCTGACCCACAGCTTTAAAACTATCATGTCATTTTGTTTAGCTGAGATTGCTGTTAGCTATAATTTGCTTGGTCTTTAGAGGCTGTGAAAGGAATTAGGGCTAGGCAATATGACTATATGTTATCTTTGGGCCATAAAAATTAATGACTGGTATCAGCAATCTCTTAATTCAGGCGCTGCTCTACCTAATAAGCGAGACAAGCAGCTGATTAGGACCCATGATTGTGTTATGGGGCCCCCTAACAAATTCTGGGTTATTACTGTACTGTTGTGTAAGAGTAAGGGGGAAAAATTATTTCTTAATTAAAATGAACGATATTCCATTTATTTTGTCTTGTAGTTGGCCAACAATAAGTGGTGGATCTGGGGCCTGTCTCACTAAGCAGGTTCAACTTGGGCTGTCTGAGTTTCAGCTTCACAAAACATAACAAACATGGACATGATTAACTTGTTTTACAACAACAGTTAACAACTTTCTCTGTTTGGTTTATATACTCAGGCTGTGATCAGTTCTTGTGTACATAAAATTTCCAACTAATCATTCCAACTAATAATGAAGGGTTTCCAAAAATATTACATACAAGTTCCAAGAATTTCCATTTTTTGAATATATACACTGTTGGTAGTGAGATTTACACACTCAAGAAAGATTTGTTGTGTTTTGTTGTGACTAAACCATCTTTATTAAAGAAATAGATATGTGCTTTCCATCATACACCAGCTGTTATTCTTTCAAAAAATGAATATACAGCATTTTGGAAGTTAACTCTTCATATGTAGTAATTAAAATTAAATTACTAATTCGTAATTAAAGCATTTATTGAATGATCTCGGGCTATATTTTAGACTCATTTGTCTTAAAGAAAAGAAAATGAAAGCTGTGCCTCAAGCATTGACCACAATCAGAAGCAGAGGATGCGGTGATACAGTTCCATCTTCTCTTCTGTCCTGTGCTGCTTTCTGTCTTTCTCTGCTCCTCTCACCTCTAAGTAGCTAAAGCTGCTGAAACACACAGTGTGTGAAATGTGCAAAATATATGTGTGTGTGTGCTGGAGGAAACAGAAGTTCTCTCTCTGGCAGCTGCATTCTGAGGATGTTTGTGCTGTTCAATCTTTGCAGTGTAAATTTTACATGTGTGCCGCTCTCATGGTTAAAGATTTCTCGTGTGTGTGTGTGTAACACTGAATGGAGTTGTTGTAGACCTGATACTGTACACAGACTGTTTCACTCACTTCCTTTCCCTTCGTTTATGCAGTTCTCTAATGATTTATAGCTCAATAATGAACACGGCACAAACGCGTTTGCTACAAGTGCAGCAGGCTTGCTGTGATATTACCTCTGCTGTCACTATTGGATTCTCTACAAGTGACCACTGAGGTAACTGTTATCCAAATTTAGTTTGTCTCTACATAGAAGCAAGCAGCCACATCAGCGTAGCTGCTGCTCAGTGATGATAAGCTCTGGCTGACAGAAGACGGAAGTTCTGCAGACGTTTGTGGTGCATTGTGTTGCCTTGGTGGTTACAACTTACTTCAGCTTTTAACGAGCCCACTGGGGCGCTCGGCCTCTCTCTGTTTTCAGGCAAACCCCCAAAAGCACTGATCTGCATTTGATCGATTTGTTTTCAGTAGGGGTGGAAATGATTAACAGCTTAACCATTAACTGATGAAAAACCCGCTGTTATGTTTGACTAATGCTATGGGTAAAAGGAAAATATAGTTTCATTTACAGTAGACAATTTGAACATGTGGATTTATCATTCAAGTCGAGGAATGTTTGTGAATTGCATGCAGGAGGCACAGAAAGCTGCTGGTTCCATTAAATAGGCTTACCGAAAAATGGGGAGCACCGCTGAAATTATTGGTGTTCGTGACCACTTTTCACACGAACGAAGCACAATTATGACAGTGTACCACATCAAAAGCGTAATAGCAGAATTATTTCTTCCAGGTTCTTTCAGACAAAGTGTAATGTACAACAGTGTGACGAAATACACATCAGTGCAGAGAAGGGCGTGGTGCACAGTGACTGCTTTCCAGAAGTACTAAGGTACACTAAGCTAAAGCTAGCCTTGGTCAATGCATTTTTCAGTTTTAACTTGGGCTAGTAATGAGTGGTAAATATAACTTTCAGTTGCCCAGTTTCAGGTCACTGCATGTTCCATTCATTCCGTCCACTTTTTAGGTTTCGTTCATATGTTCATGGTCATTATAATTGTAAGCACCTCAGTATAAACATAACCAGCTCCTTATATAGGCTTTGGTTAATAGGATCTTTAGGCATTTACTTCATATGTATATATATATATATATGCATGCGCATGCCTGTGCCTGGCTCCACCTACACCATCACAAAAAGAGGTACTGTGCAGGTGCATTCTTCGCTCCTCAAGGAACAAACAAGGTACATGTACATGTACCTCAAAGGTAGCACAATGGTTGTAGGTCCAGCTGTGTACTGTAAATACGTTTTCGTCATAGAGAATGTATTTGTACCTTTTCATGACCTAATATTTTAAATCAGAGCAATAAAACAAAAACCCTGGAGACAGGACAGGGTGAATAAAAGTTGAAATATATAACTACAGTGGATTGTGGTACAGTTGTTTCCTAACTAAAGGCACTGAAGATATACCCTTGAGGGTAGCACCCCACTGACAGTTTATTAGCTTTTTTCTGAGAGTGTGTTACACTGTTCATATAATACATATTTCTTAATATCGCAGTGCATTAATAATACAGAGTTCAGTTGATGTGTGTGTTTATAAATGGCCGTTTATCAAGTGTTTTACAAATTCTTCAATTGTGACTCAGCCAATCAGATGTAGATGGGTCGTATCCTTAATTTTAGGCTTGCTAGTTAATGGTTAATCACCATATAACAACAGGTTATCAGTCAAAAGTGTTTCCCACTATTTGCGTCACTAGTTTCCAGTGTATGTTCTTCTGTGTTTGTTTCGTGTCTTGTCAAGGAGGATTACACCAGTCCCCTGAGGTTCCTGTCCATTCTATGGGAGACTTCCACAGGCTGGATGTGCATTTCAACTAGAATTAGCTGACATGACAGATCTGGCGGTTGGCACTTTCCTTCAAGTGCGGTCGGCTGTCCAATGATGTTGAGTGCGTGGCAGTTTGAAAAGATGTGGTGACGCTTCACAGGACTCAGAGGAAGCCTGTGCTTGTCTTAATTTTCCTAACGCTGGTGATATTCTGTGACCTGGGGGGGGTCCTGACTAGCAGGTCAAACTGGAGATGACTAAATTGGGGAGAAAATTGGGCAAATATTTGTAGCAAAGAATATTTAACTATCTTTAGTTTACCAACGCACTACGGATTTATCCATGTATTGTTTAGTTCTGTATTTTACTAATTTCCACCATAAAAATATTTTACTTTAATTAACTTCTGTTGTGAATTATTGTTCTTATTACTCATTAGATAATTATAAACAGAACATCAAAATTAAATATTTAAAAACTGGGATTAGATAAAGATGAACACTTTTTAAAGCTAGTTGTGTTAAGTAGAGTTAGTATTGGTATTCTGAATCAGCCCGTACTTAAGGATCAGGTAAAGGTATCAAAAGAGAAAAAGTGGTATTGGTGCCAGCTTAGTTACAACTCCAAGTATGTCACTCATCTCTGCTTCTCACCTCCCACCCTTACAGCCATCACCACCTCCTCCTGACAGGTTTTGAATCTTTGTGTATGTGTTCAAGTGTGACTGTGTCAAGTTTGAATGAGTGTCTGCAAAAGTGTAAAAGTGCGCCTGCTACTTGGTGCGTGCGTGCGTGCGTGTGAGAGAGAGAGAGAGAGAGAGAGAGAGAGAGATCCATCTCAATTTCTTAGCAACCCTCCCAGTAAGTTGTATGGTCTTACTCACCACAGAATTTGCCTTTATAATGCACTCTTCTCTCTTCTTCCATTCCTTTGACTCTTTCCTCCTGTCCTCTATACTTATTTAAGAGTGGACTGGGTGATGGGCGAACTGGTGACATCTTTAGCCACAGAAAAAGCTTGTATTTGCTTGCCTTAACATCTCTAATTGTGCTCTTTTGTTACTGAAGCTTTTGCTTTTGATACTAATTGGCTTGCTGCACTGGCTTGGCTTACTGACGGCAATTACAAATGCTTAGGAAAGAGTGTGTGTTTGTGTCTGTAAACTACAGGCCAGAAGTGTGGAAGCAAGGCGTCATTTTCTAAAGATTAAAAAAATTCAGCCTGCCAAGAACCAACATTACTCAGCACATGGTTAGTAACATCTAGTTTAATACACTTCTTCAAAAAATGATGGTAGGTGGGTTTAGTTAAAGGGGAGGTGAAATTATATTGTTGTTTCGTATTATTTTCCTTTTTTCTTTTTTTTTTTTAATTTTCCATGTCTACTGTATTTGATGTAAGAACTTTTTTGTTTGTTTTAACACCCATACTCAAGTCTTCAGATAAGAATTGAGCCATGGTCTCGCAAAAAATCACAGGTCTCAGTTTACTTCCAAATTGTGGGACTGATAATTGCTAACAAATTTGTACTTTGGATGATCGTTTAGAGAGTTTAGGTGACACATGGCTACTGTGCTAAAATTTCAGCGTTTCATTAGTTTCTTACAAATAAATGGTACATTTCTCTGTAACGCTTTTCTGGACATATTAAGTCCCAGTTTATATTTAATGAATGCAAATTAGATGTGTGTTGGTATTCAATAATAAGGTATTAGGGGTATAATGATACACAAATGTCATACTGTATTCAGGTACTGTAGACCTCTTGAACTTTTTTTCTTTGTTTTGACACCTGTATGCAAGTCTTCAGATAAGAACTGAACCCTGGTCCCGCCAAAAATCACAGGTCTCAGTTTACTTCTAAATTGTGGGAATGCAATTTGTTGATGGTTTACACCAAATGAGTAAATTCAACCTCAGAATGTCAGTGCTGTACTGTCCACATGATCTACCTGTCTTAACAGTTGACTCTTTATAGATGCTCATATATTGCAGCACGAGCTACAGTCCACAATAAAATAATGGTGAAGCAATGCTTTTGATTTGGTGCACAGATTGTGGAACGTGTTGCATCAGTGACCTGATTGGTTTGTCAGTTTGAATGTAACCAATTATAACTGTTATGCACATAGATGTTAAGCTATTTTCTCTCTATTTTTGAGTATTTTGGCTCAAATGGTGGCAAATATGAGAGTGATGGAATTCTCGTATCCCAGCAAAATTTCTGACCAATAAATAAGCACTCACATGTGTTATTTGTTGTACTTTAGGCATTTCAGTGTGAAACCAACCTAAACTAAATAAAAAAGTGTCACAAATAAAACAGTGGATTGGACTTTAGCAAACAAGCTAGGTGTTGAAAACACATTACATGTTGATCAAAGATTACAGGAATACAGTAATTTTGTATTTTAAGTGAATATATTGTGATGAAACAAGCTTAATATGAACTTTGCCATAAAATAATATGGCAAAACTATGGTGAAAAGGGCCATTTTGACCTCTATACCATATTGTTTTTGGTGGATGAACAGTTGAAGTTGATAATGGCTCTGCAGGAGCAAATGAAGAATCAATTAGTTGTAAGCTACTGCTGTGGACATTTAGTCAACCCCTTTGTTCTGTGGAAATGAACAAATTACTGTATATTATCTCTAGAAACAATAAAAACATCAAAGTGAAGCTTCTAAACTTTTGGCCTTTGCCTAGAAGTTCATTTCAATGTTTTGTAGCTATCAAAACTAAGACGACACAGAGCGCAAATAGACAAACATTACTCAGCACTGTCCTCTAAACATGTTATGTCACCCATCAGAAGTTATGACTTTTTTATTTTCATAAGACCTGCTTTCTTTTAATTACATGTGTTTGCCTCCACCCCACTGATAAAAACACACACAATTCATATTCTATCTGTTGTGTCACAGTATGATTGCCCAACATCTGTGGAAAATTATTGCGGTCGGCTCAAATAATTGCGATCAGGAGATTATATAACAGTTGTGATAGGCCTACATGTAGCGTGTGCACATGCTTACGTATGTATGCGTGCACGTTCTTGTCCTGTGGGGCTGTTTTTCCTTGAACAGTGTTCCAGGTACAGGCATGTATAAACACAGAGGAACAGGTGATTCCTGGCTAATCCTGGCTCACTCCACTGACTTCCACAGAAGACCAACTGGCTCCATGCCCATGGCTATGCTTCACACTGTAACTCTCGAGGGTTGATAGTTAGAATTATAAGAGCAGTGTTTCCTGATTTATAACCATTCCCACAGGCACATTTCAGCCAGGGAGCTGCCTGTCTGGGTGACAGACTGCATCTGTTTTTAATTCATTGCTAACTTGCCGTAAACAACTTTTTCTTTGAGGACAGTTCGCTCGCTAAATGTTGTATGTATTTGAGGAGTGAGGTTAATAGAAGAGTGACTGTGGAAGTGAAAGCTGTCTTGCAGACATGCGTCAACTTGGTACTGGCAGAGAATTGTTAAGAAAACATTAGCATGAAACAGACTGATATTTCAGACTGATAATTGCTAACAAATTTGTACTTCGGAAGATCGTTTAGAGAGTTTAGGTGACACGTGGCTACTGTGCAAAAATTTCAGCATTTCATTAGTTTTACTGCATTTGCAACCCCCTTACAAATAAGTGGCACATTTCTCTGTAAAGCTGTTCTGGACAGATTTAGCCCCAGTTTATGTGTAATGAATGCAAATTAGATGTGTTGGTATTCAGTAATAAGGTATTAGTGGTATAATGATAAGCAAATTTCATATTGCTGTATTCATGCCTGATGCGACTGTATCTGCATTGGCAGATATGTACACGAAAAACATTAAATATCAGCAGTGGCCTGCAATTCCGATTTTGGTGCATCCTTAATGATTATATTTAGTCTTTCTGAGGTTTGTGAACAAGCTGATAAAATGAACCACCAATAGAAATCCTTGTTTTTGTGAATAAATTAGTTTATGAGTAATAGGAGGGAGAAAAAGGCCATTTGTGATAAATAAATTAAAATAGATCATAATATCCAGTTATCTACATGTTACAGAGCAGCTATGCACACATAGTCTACGCTTACAGGCTCTCTTTAATTGGCCTGAATCTTTTTTTATGATGTACGTACTTATTCAGTGTTCTTAAAGTTTTGACTTTTGTGTGTGCAGGTGTGTGCCTGCCTGCCTCTGCTGTTTAAATATTCTAATTAGGTCATATGCTTGTCATACAAGTAAGGTCGGTGTACAAAGCTGCAAGGTTTCAGACATCATTGAGGCAAGTCCTGCTGAGAAACTGACACCAGAATGATTTTTTTTGTATGTACTTGAGCGTTTCTGACCTAGTTAAGTGGGGAAGGTCAAGTGCCTAGTACCAACTATATTAAACTAGGATGTGGCCAGCTGACACTTCCTTTTCAGACGTCGTCCCACCAAACGGAAACTACGACTCCCACAATTATGTAACAGACAGGTAATGGAAAGTTTGTGAGATGCACGTTTTTTCAGAGATGAAGGCCTTGTGGGTTCTCATTTTTAAGCACAGCAGGAACCGAACAAACCTCTTTTCCCATCTCCCTCCAGACAGATTGAGTTTCTCACATTGCAGCAAAGAAAGTTAGCTAATTAACCAGGGGGTCTCTGGACAGCTCTCTTTCTCTTGTTTTTTCCTTCTGTTCTCTCACTTGATGTCTTTTGCTCACATGCCTATTGCATCATACATGCTGATCTATGCTGTTCCATATTTGTCTGATCTATGTGCTCTATTGTTGTAGCTTCATTTTTTTAAAAATGAAAATGCTGAAAAGTGTTGTTGTGGTGACATGATTTAGGTTAGTTTTAAACAAAAAAGGGAGCAAAAGGTGGTTTGTCTCTGGCAGTGGTCACCAACCTGGTCCTGGAGATCTACTTTCCGGTCAGGGACTTCTGAAAAAGGGAATTTGCTGGAGCAAGTGTGGCAGATTGTGGTCTGAATAAGCCTCAGCGAGATAGATCTCTAGGACCAGGGTTGGTGACCACCCTTGTTGGCATGGTGTGGTAAACTGGTGGAACAGTTATGTACATAGGAACATTTGTGTGAATGGCTTTTGGAAAGGTCTGTTGTGGTCCTTATTGATGTTTATTGAGATTTCTAAGACCTTTGCATAATGTGTATTTTTATTCAGAGAGGACTGATACTGCATAAAATGTGTCCAGCACATATACACAGTTGTCACTATGTTCTGCTTTAGGTAACATTTTGGACACCGCTATAGCTCACAAAACTGAACAAGTGGTTGGAGCTCTGGAGTAATGCATTTCACTGACTGCATCCGCCTCCAGTATTCAGATCAGGCTGTTTGAGATGATGTCTTGTGACTTGGCTGGTGTGTCCACACCCTGAAAAACACACTGTGCCTTCTGCTTCAGACATTTTGTGCGAGATTTGTGCTAAAACCCACCCGCTGAACGTTTTCACACTTCAGTTTGCTGATGAGGACTTATACTCAAATTGAGTACCATGTCCACACTGGTGTTCTTAAAGCCTTGTTTTCCATTGCCTGTGTTTCCACTATGATTGCCAAACACAGTCAACGACTCTTGGTACCACTTCCAGTGCTATTTTGAGGAGCTAAGGCAGGCATTCTAGCTCATGAATTGCTCTTAAGTTCAAGCTGTTTTGAGGACTTACTTTGGCTTCAGATATAGCATGTTATGCTTTGTTTTTTCTGTTGCAGTTATCAGATAGACACTCGAATAACTCAGTCCATGTTGACTGTAGCGGAGTTCACTCAGTACTGCTGGTTCAGGAAGGTGTAAATGGTGTGTGTAGGTTACCCGCCGTTGTGTAAGGCTTGTTTCGGGCCAGTAGCGACACTCCCTCAGTGACCGTCAGCCAATAGCACCCAGGGAGCCATGTCCACAAGCCAGGTTGGCATAGCAACCACATTGAAAACTAGTCATATTATGTTTGAGACAGAGAAATGTTAGCTTCTACCAAAGTAGTGGAGTTTCCATTTCCACTGCGGTGGTGTTGGATCAGTGTCTGAGAACAGCTGTAGTGGGGCTAAATGAGGTCTATTACGTGATAACTGGCCTGTCTGAAACTTGGATTGGGACCTTAGAAATAAAGAAATGCTCATACTCTCACATTACTGGTTAGGGATGTTACAATAAATATGTCAGTATTCATTTTGACAAATAACACAGTAAATAAAATGCAGTTAGATTTTCTTTTATGCTATAAAAATGTTTGGCAGACATACTGACATTATGTGGAATGGTTCCTTTTAAAACATTCCATGATATTCCTAAAGGAGACCAGTTTAAAAAACAACCGAAAAACCTATTCTAGGCTGCATCTGAAACTATTTATGCTTTTATTTAAATGTATTTTCCTTCTAAGACATTTACTTGTTTGCCTTAATTATGCTACCACAAAGCATTTCAGCCTTGCTTTGGCAATTGGACCAACAAAAAGCTAAAACAGTGTTTTTTAAATGCTTGTTTGGTTGTGTTCTTTGAGTGTTTACTCAATTTTGTGTTTTTAATCTTAATTTTGGCACAGTATAGTCAAGTCTAGTTCCCACTAGCTAGGTCTCTCCTTATGATGCTGCCTAGCCAGGAGGATGAAGACTAGCATGTACTTCCTCTGAGACACCACTACATCTTTTCTGCTGCTAACAAAACATCACTAGACAGCTCAACACACTTGGAGGAGAACACTAACTGCCATTTCTGTAAGCTAACAGAGTTGACTTGTGTCACACTGAATAATGGGTGAGAGAAGGAGTGCCATCCTACCTATTCAGAGAGAGCTAGTCTAATTTTTGTCTTCTGGACTCCTGACCACAAGATTCCCTCACAATCTTCTGATGATAAGACCCAAAGTACCCCCTGCCATTTTGTTTTTACTTCTGTACTGAAAATATATTGTGTCATGGTGCAAAAATATAATTGAAGTGTCGTACAGTGTAACTTTAGCTGTTAGCATGGCTGTTAGCGTTAATGGCGAGGTTGAGCTGAAGCACTAAAACCCAGCAGATTTCCTTTTACTTCGCTGGGTTTAAACACGTTAGGAGCGCTCTGTTGTTGGCAACTGTTTCCAGGAAGTGTTTCCCCCTCTGCCTCTGCCTGGTGGTGTGTAAACAGGCTGGCACTTGTTTTCATGGAGTGTGTGTGTGTGTGTGTGTGTGTGTGTGTGTGTGTGTGTGTGTGTGTGTGTGTGTGTGTGTGTGTGTGTGTGAGGGCGGTCTGAAGTCAGTATGTTGGAATGCGCTGGGGCAGATCGAGGCAGACACGGCCCAGATGACTCGTAGGGAATCCTTGGCACACTCCAGCAGGGAAACCCCACTCAGCCCCTTCAACCCTTCGCTCTCTCGCTCTCCCTCTCTCTCGCTCTCTTGCTCTCTCGCTCTCACTCTCCCCCTCTCCCCTCTCTCTCTCCCTTTCGTTCCCTCCCTCTCTCATTGTTTTTAACTGAGACGATTTTTGTCTCCAGACCTGTTGCTGTAGGCAGCCAGCTTCCCATTTAAAACCCTTACATAAGACCAGGCTGTTACAATTATTTGATGGATTTTGTTTACAAATCAATAAAAATTCAAGTTTTCTGTGAATGAACAATTTTTACATTTTGATTACTTCTGTGTCAGTAACAGAATCCTCTTATTTGGGTAACCGTGCGGAGCAGCTATGTTTAACCTGTTAATCCACTTCTTCTTCAGGTAATTTTGCAACAGCGCAGAAGAAAACATGGTGATGTTGTGCGAGTTGATGCTTGTTCTTTGCCAAACAAATGAAATGGTGCAGTGGTTGTAGTACACTGTCTTTAATTTGGCCATAAAAGTGTATTTAATCGAGTAAGAAGAATGGAATTTTGTGGCCTATTCACACGATGTCCGATTGTATTAGAGCTGAGACATGTCATTGTTCTTTATTACGGATCAAATAGACAATAATCTCAGAAGAGTATCTTGTTTTTCCATTAGGGGTGCATCAATACAGATACTGGTATCAGGTATTGCCCCAGTACTGCGTTCATTTACTTGTACTGGACTTCATAAAAATGCAGCAATACCAACAGCTGCCACCTGATATTATGTCACATAAGCCTTGTATGTTCTGCCACGAAAATGAACAAACGATTAAAGCTGGCAGTGAATGCAGGTCTGCACACAGACCCTGTGACAGCTGGACCCAAACTGTTTATCACTTTAAACATTCTGCCATGGCATATTCCTGCTAGTAATATGTGTGATTTTAGCTCATTTTTAAAAACACACAAAGATATTTCATAACCACTTGCCCGTTGCAAGTGGAGACAGACAGACTACCAAAACAGAGGCGAAAATCGTCATTTGCTTTGTTTGACTGAATAGAATTACAAAGTATAAATGTAAAGCTGGTGTTTTTATAAATTGTCTTTGTAAAATAGCCTGTGAAGAGATTTCTAAAATCGTACAGTGCATGCCTTAGAGAACATTCAACTACAGCTCAACCAGGCAAACAGAAGACTTCAAAAAGACATAAAACTCAATAAATGAGCTCCTTGGATGCATGGGCCTCTGATGTGATTCCTGCTGTCACTGTGCTGTTGTTGAAAGAGGGCAGTGGTGATCAAAACTATGAAACCTAAATTACTTGCAGCTGTACAGAAGTGCTTTTCTGATGTGGAACAAAACCTACTGTTGTCCATTGCAGTGCTACTCAATCCGGGGTAACTAATGTAACACAGCTAACTAATACTAGGATAGATTTTAACACTTGAACTGTTTCATTTACAGTAACAACTATTTAATTCTAAGTTTTGATTTTTGTATTGTATTGAACTCTGTATCAGTGAATACTAAAAACATGCACTCTTACTCGGTCTGAATGCATCATTTGATGCGTCACTATTTTTCACCTTAACAGAGTTTATCACTTTAAAATGTTCTACTACACAGTGTTTTTATATTTCTAAATAAAGTCTTTTAAAGTAATGAGAAGTCAATGGAGGCTACTAACATTTTCAGTCCGGTATATTGAAGTCTTGAAAGCTTGTACATCATTATGGAATTCCATTCCATGTCCAGTTTATTCAGATTGCTTGATTTTGTTCTGATCGCTCAAAGAATTGTTAGATCGTATAAAGTACTCTATTACAGCCTCAGAGAGTCTCTCTCACTCTTTCGCGCTCCCTTTCTTTGCATAGACCTTTCACATACTATTTTCATTGGAAGATCATTGTCTGTTTTGTGGAATTAACATCACTGTAAAGTGTGGCTCAAACAAGAAGTTGCTCTTACTGATCTTGAAGCATTGGTTTGTCATTTAAAGCTGAAGATTAGACGCACCTGGTCCTACATGAGTGGAAAAGAAGCAGTGTGGTACAGTAACAGGACACAGACGGAGTTTGCCCCTGCATGCATATGGACACACAGACACACACAGACACACACACACCTGGAGAGCGCGGCAGACTGAGCCATTTCTTGTCCTCCCTCCGCTACCCACATTTTCCGCTCGACTCAGTGAACATGCTGCCACTATAGTAGATGATTTCTTTCCATAGCAGAACCTGAGGCCAGCTAACACCATCTTGCCTCTTACATAATTCTGTGTTGGAAGAGGAACTGAAGGCTAAGGCAGTACAGTTAATCTCAACAAATGAGACCATATCACTGTTTTGCTCAAAAAATTTGTTGATGGATCACTTTAATTCATTCTGTTTGTGATGTGCCAGGGGAAATGAAATTGCTGAATTGGCTATAATATGCACTTGAAACACATTATGTATTGGGGGGTGTTAGAGTATTTGGTAATAAATGGGGAATTTAATTATTATTGACTGTGTGCTGTTGTTGTTCTGAATCTGAATTATTTTGCTGTGTTAGGTCTGTGTTTCACAAAATCACTGGCCACTTTATTAAGTACCTTGTACCAACTTTCATTTACCATATAGGTGCAGTTTGAACATCTTTAGTTACAGATGTATAATTTGTTGGGCTATTTTTACCCTGTTTATCAATGGTCAACTGACCACTGATGAAGGTCTAGAGGATGAAACTATGCAGCAACAGATGAGCTATTGTCTCTAACTTTACATTTAGATGTTAGGGCTTCAGAAAAAAAACACATTTGAATTGATCCAACAACAGCAATTCTATAGCATCACTACCGTAACAAGGCTTTTTTTTCCATGAGAGCACAGCTTAGTGAAATGTATTTTAGACCAAATGTGGTACAAACGATGCTTTTGCTTTGACCTTTGGCCGCTGGAAGCATGATTTAAAATACTTTGCTGCTGTGCTTTAGTATTAAACAAGCTCACATTTGCCACATTGGTGCTGTTGATGTTACAGTCATGGAAAAAAAATTGAACCCATTAAATATTTAGCTCATTATTAAGAAATATGGACATATCATTATTAGACCTTTTTTCAAATAATATCTATAGATCTATGTAATTTTCTCACTCCTCCTTGCAGAATTCTTTCAGCTGCGTGATGTTTGAGGGGTTTTTCCATGACCGTTTCAAATCACTCCACAGCATCTCATTAAGATAAAGATCTGAACTTTGACTTGGCCATTCCAGAACTCTCAATTTCTTTCTTTTGAGCCATTCCCTGGTGGATTTACTGAAATGTTTTGGGTCATTGTCATGTTGCATGGACCACCTCCACTTCAGCTTCAGTTTTTGGCCAGATGGATCCACATTTTCCTAGTCATAGTGGATTGTGTGATGGAGAGCTTGCCAGGCCCTGCTACAACAAAGCATGATATTTCCACCTCCGTGCTTCACAATTGGTATGAGGTTATTGTGCTCAAAGCTGTGTTTGGTTTATGCCAAACATGTCTTCTATTACTGTGAGCTCTGTACTGCCTCTGTACTTCTGTTGCTGAAACTGCCTGACCTGGCCTTGTTTGCAGTTGTTTTAATTGTTGACACTTATTAAAAATTATTTTCCTGCCAGTGGGAAGTATTTTGAGAACTTTTCGACTCGATTTTTTAACTCATATGCACCTACAACTCCCTTTGGATCTCGCCATAATGATACCACTCACTTCAATAATCTTGAGAAAACCAATCAGTCCAAATCCTCTCTAACAGGGTTGCAGCTGATTCTAATTGTGGGGGTGTCCCAACTTTTTCCTGGGGAGCATACTACATATGATAACGGCTCAGCGATGGCTAAGAGCTAAACGCACCACAGAACCTGTTCAGTTTGGGGTTTTGCCCCAACACCAGTCATTCGACTTCGCTCTCAAAGATATCCTCTAAATAGGTGTGGTTTTGGTTTCCCTTTTGCTCTCTCAGACATTACTCATCAGCAGAGCACCAGTTAGTCAGAATTAAACCTGTTAGCCTGCTTGCTAAGCTAACATTAAGTTAGCTGATGAAGCTATAGGTTTAATGTTGTTTCACTCATTGTCATCTAAACTGGTGTCAGTGCTTTAACAAGCATCACACATGTTCTGTGGTGAACAGAGCTGTAATCATGCTTGCTTGAGTTAACCAGTTACTTTCTCCTAGTTTGAAGCACTGTTCAACAGTTATCAATTGTTATAGATGTAATTGTTAAATAATTGTTATATATGACATTCATTATATGATGCACTATGTGTATTTATAGTGACAAGTGAAACTACTTTTGATGTTTTTTTTTTCTATTTTGAAATAAAAAAGGCATAAACTCTTTTACACACTTGTGATGCCCCCACCCCAGTGAGACACTGCCCAGTCCAAATAAAGACTGTAAAGTGAAGTAACCAAGTTTAACTAAGTTAGTCTAATGCCCATTCCTTAATAATGACAGTGAAATATTAAACTACATTCAGACACTGTCTGGGTATTCAAATTTGTCACTGCAGCCTGTCAACAGGTACGTTAACCACACACCACCACCCACCAACCTCACCACCCTAAACCCACACACACCCTTATATTTTTCTCTAGACTGCAACTGATTTGTAGATCAGAGCACAGGATAAGCAGTTAGTTTGTCATGGTAAGGATTTTTGTAATTATTGAGTTTCTTGTTTTGTTATGCAGTGACATGACTCCTGATGATAATTTTCTTCATTGTATATTTTATAATATTTATTTTCCTTCTGTCATTTAAATCATATTTATTATAGTCATATATAGATTTTTGCAGTTAAATTTGCAGAAATGTTTTTTACTTAAATACTGCCTCACCCTTTATACATGACTGTGGGGACGAGCAATTATGTGATGCATGGAATTCTAGATAAGTAATTTAAACACCAATATTAAACTAAATTGATGGCTCAAGAAGGTGTATTTATAAAATAACCCATTTTTTTACGGTTTTATTTTAAAATATAAATAAATTGTAACCTTAACGTTTATCAAGTGTAATGTGTCTGGGACGCAAAAATGGATTTCTGTAGAATGGCTCATTTGTGCAGTTATTATTTGTGAATTTGTAGTTTTGTTTTCATGTTTGTAAAAGCTATATACATGCTGATTGCTTTGCCATGCAGAAATATTTACACTCACTGGCCACTTTATTAGGTTCAATTGCTTGTTAACACAAATAGTTAATCAGCCAATCACATGGTTGCAACTCCATGCATTTAGGCATGTAGAGGTGGTCAAGGCAACTTGCTGAAGTGCAGACCGAGCATCAGAATGGGGGAAGAAAGGTGATTTAAGTGATTTTGAACGTGGCATGGTTGTTGGTGCCAGACGGGCTGGTCTGAGTATTTTAGAGACTGCTGAACTACTGGGATTTTCACACACACCCATCTCTAGGGTTTACAGAGAATGGTCCGAAAAAGAGAGAATATCCAGTGAGCGGCAGACTGGTTCGAGCAACAGTAACTCAGATAACCACCAAAATCTCTGAGGAATGTTTCCAACACCTTGTTGAAAGTATGCCATGAAGAATTAAGGCAGTTCTGAAGGCAAAAGGGCGTCCAACCATTTACTAGCAAGGTGTACCTAATAAAGTGGCCGATGAGTGTATGTTGTTCTGTACAGAATTGGATTGTTGGTGAATCATATGTGAGAATATGTGACCCCAATTTTAAGCAAAGAAATGGACATTCTTGGTTAAAGAATGAGTTGTGCATCCTATTTAGAGTCGACAGTAAGTGTTTACAAACTCCAGCAACTCTCATTAACACACCACTATTATGTCAGTGCCACTGTAGTGCTGGAAATGATCCACTGCCCAAATAATACTTGCTCTGTGGTGGTCCTGTGGTGATCCTGACTAATGAACAGGGTGAAGGGAGGCTCACAAAGTATGCAGAGAAACAGATGGACTGCAGTCTGTAAATATAGAACTACAAGATGCACCTATGAGAGAAGTAGAGCCGATAAAGTGAACAATGAATGGGCAATACAAGCTAGAGTCTAAAGTGACCAGTGAAAGTACGTACATACAGTCATAGTGCAATTTGTTTTAAATTTTAAGGCAAAGGGTTTTGCTAAATTTAATGGTAAAAATAATGCATAAAATTTATGGCACAATTTTTTTTTTATTTTTTTTTTTTACAATGTATTAAACTCATTTAAATACAATTTGTACCCTCAGGATTGCAGAAGAATTCCAGTTATAAGTTGGTGCATTTGACTGATTGTTGGCAAACTTTTTTGCATATATCTATGCATGCACATGTAAATGTGTGTGTGTGTGTGTGTGTGTGTGTGTGTGTGTGTGTGTGTGTGTGTGATTTTCATTATGTATCACACAGTTGACGTGTGTGTGTGTGTGTGTGTGTGTGTGTGTGTGTGTGTGTGTGTGTGTAAGCTTTTATGAGTGTAATCCCATCTCTCTGGCCACCCCACATGTTCACACACTTCCATTCAGACATTCTCTGCATCTCCTAGGCTGAGCACAGATGAAACAAAGTCTCTCCTCTGTTCTTCAAAGCCGAGCAGTCGCTCTTTCATGCTGTGAGACTCTCTCTCTTTGCCATCCGCATACAGAATGCACCATTCACCCACTACGTCAATACCGGACAATTTCACGGACCCAACCAAATCGTAGAGGAATAAACGCATTAAAACCTCATTAGCCAACCATCTCCTCCTCACACACGTGCCTCATTCACATTTTTCCATGTTCGTGAGGGGGAGTGCTAGTGGAAAGTGTGTGTTTCAAAGGCCAATCTTATGGAAGGACTCTGTGGCGGCATGCTTGGTCACTCGTGATGTTCAGCTGCTGTGTATTTCCACTCGGTGCAGGTTTTCTTGTCACGGACTGATTTTCTGTTTTGGTTTCCGATGCACGTGCCCCTCAGACGGTCACCCATCTGTTACCCTGTGTGTGTGTGTGTGTGTGTGTGTGTGTGTGTGTGTGTGTGTGTGTGTGTGTGTGTGAACCCTGGCTTCCAGACTAGGGCTGAAAGAAAATTTGCTTTTTTTTTTATATTGAAATCCCAAAAGCTGCTGTTTTAATCACAGCCTAGACGTTTTTATTGGGGAAATTCAAAATGAAACGTAGAGCTTGTGAAGTGCCTGTAGATGAGTTTAATCAATCAGAAGTAAAAAAAAAAAATCTGCCCACATGATTAATTCATGACAACAACCACAACTTATTTGATGTACTGTGTTCAAGCCTCAAGCTAGTCTTCTTGGCCAGACAGACGTGGATGTTAATTTCTAGCAGATAATCACAATATAAATCACAGTAATGAAAAATTCTGTTCGATATTGTTCTGAAAATATTCAGCCCTGTTCCTGACACTGTGGCATGATTCTTTCCCACCTGTTTACAGTTGAAGAGCAAAGGAGGGCAAAATCCAAGTGAATGAAAGTGAAAACAAAAGAAGACTTAACTCTTATCAATTTCTAGCTGATATGAAGGTTTTCCATTTGGTCCACACACGTGTGTATACACACACACACACACACACACACACACACACACACACAAAGCTTTGGAATGTAGGGAACCCCCCTCCCCATTGTATTTTCCCCCACTATCTTTTTCGGTCCACTACAAGGATTTTCCACTAAGGCCTTATCAGGGCCCATTCATACGCAGCCTCCCTCAAAAGCTATGAAGGAGCAGCACAACAGCAGCTGGATTTATAAGACTCTGTTTGTTAATTAATGCCACCATTTGTCATACTGTCGAGCGCCCCAAGCGCTAGCCATAATTGCTGTTAGAGCTGCTGTAGTAGGGAAAGAAAAGAATGAATGGATGTAACTTCACACTTACACAGCATACATTTGTACACTAATGACTGATGTTTCTTTGAGAAGAGTTTCATCACGTTCAGCGTTTCGTCAGGAGGTGGGAAGGCTTCCTGGATCTGCCTGGGCCTCAGCTAACAATCATTTCTTCCAAGTTCCATCTGTGTGATGAACTATTTCTTCTTTTGTGGTGCAGGGAAGCAATAAAATCCCAACATTTTCTGTAGTGGATTGCAGTCTGTCAGAATGGCCACATGTATACACTTACTTGCCCACACCTACCTTGTTGGAACAGCTTGCAGGTTGACTTGTGAGATTGTGTGCAGTATACTGTTGTCTAAACATGCCCTCTAGCCTTCTGCGATTGTTTGTAGTTTTGTTGGGGTGGGGCTTGCTCAATCAATATCCATGTATTTTTTCTCCAATAACCTGTTTCAGCACGTTCTGTAATGTGGCAGTGCCACAGAGAAGCCTAAAACGGGAAAAAATAGACACAAATAATGCTATGGTGTGGATGTCCTTGCTATAGTTATGCTACTGCTGGTTCCTTAAAGAACCATGTTTGAAAAAGAGATTTATGAGTGTGAAGAACCCAGTATGAAAAGGCTCTTAGCCAATATTATGTGAAAAGATTCCACACACTCGCACATCTCTATTTTTTCTCTACCAAATCACTAGTGTTGTTTCAATAGCATTGTTTAAAGAACTTTTAAGGCACATTTATAATTAAGCTTGTACAATCTATCAGCAATTCAAAGTACTATTGTCTGTCGGATCAAGCATCGTAGGTGTCCAGTTAGAGACTGTAGCCCTTTCTGACCACAGGACCATTATTGCCTGGGCATTTATAGTTGGCAAGCTTCTTTCAGTGTAGGTGGTGTTGGCTGGAGAGTGGTCCACCACCATAACAGTATATGGTCAGCAGTGATCCTGTAGTGATCACTTTCCATAGATAGATGGAATAGAGTGTGGCTGAATTGTAAAGCAGCAGATAAGAAACAAAGTCAATCTTCACAGTAGGTGTTTCTGATAAAATGGCCAATGAGTGCAGATACAAGGTAAACAGAGCATCTTATGTGTGTTGAATGGCATTTTTAGAAGCAGCCTGTTGCAAATAACCTGCATCCAAAGTGACAAACTGAACTCTTCAATTATTAATGCATCAGCTAATATTGCAGAAGCTATTATGGCAATTTGCGATTCTTCATGCAGGCTGGGTGCGTGCCAGGGATTATCTGGCAGCGGGGAACATTTCAGTGAAGCACTTACGGATAGTGTTACATAGGTATGGAATCAGATTCATTTCATTTGGATATTAAGAGAGATTTCTCCATGGCCAGATATCATTGTGGTGCTCATGCTAGCAAGTAACACACTGAGACTAATGTTTTCATAATGAGTGTGTGTGCGTATGTGTGCGTGTGTGTGTGTTCATTCTCCAGAGAGAGAGAGAGAGCGAGAGAGAGAGAGAGAGAAAGCTCCATCACACTGTAACTCCTCACGGCCCCTTCCCACTCTCCACATGCTCTCCGGCTCCCACACACACTCTCGAGTGAGAACCTTCTAGAAATGACTCAACAGCAGTGTGTAGGCCTCTTACACAGCAACCAACACGTTAATGTGCTCCAACAGAACAATGCATTCTAAACAGGCAAATGCTACAGTGGTCCACTGTGCCAGCAGTCACTCTGTGTTCCTACAGTAATGGAGTGATGATCAGATGAGTTTGTTTTTGCAGGAAGAGTGTGGGATTGTTAACCTGTTGCCTTTCTGTTATTTGAGCGGTAATCATCATAGTCATATTCAGAACCACTGATGAGCAAGTTGTGAATATTCAGTGTCTCTGTGCTTTTAACAGCCAATCTGGCGTGTGTGTGTGTGTGTGTGTGTGTGTGTGTGTGTGTGTGTGTGTGTGTGTGTGTGTGTGTGTGTGTGTGTGTGTGTGTGTGTGTGTGTATATATATATATATATATATATATATATATATATATATATATATATACACACACTGCTCAAAAAAATAAAGGGAACACTTAAACAACACAATATAACTCCAAGTAAATCAAACTTCTGTGAAATCAAACTGTCCACTTAGGAAGCGACACTGATTGACAATCAATTTCACAGCTGTTGTGCAAATGGAATAGACAACAGGTGGAAATTATTGGCAATAGCAAGACACACTCAATAAAGGAGTGGTTCTGCAGGTGGGGACCACAGACCACTTCTCAGTACCTGTGCTTTCTGGCTGATGTTTTGGTCACTTTTGAATGTTGGTGGTGCTTTCACACTTGTGGTAGCATGAGACGGACTCTACAACCCACACAAGTGGCTCAGGTAGTGCAGCTCATCCAGGATGGCACATCAATGCGAGCTGTGGCAAGAAGGTTTGCTGTGTCTGTCAGTGTAGTGTCCAGAGGCTGGAGGCGCTACCAGGAGACAGGCCAGTACACCAGGAGACGTGGAGGAGGCTGTAGGAGGGCAACAACCCAGCAGCAGGACCGCTAACTCTGCCTTTGTGCAAGGAGGAACAGGAGGAGCACTGCCAGAGCCCTGCAAAATGACCTCCAGCAGGCCACAAATGTGCATGTGTCTGCACAAGCGGTTAGAAGCCGACTCCATGAGGATGGTATGAGGACCCGACGTCCACAGATGGGGGGTTGTGCTCACAGCCCAACACCGTGCGGGACGCATAGCATTTGCCAGAGAACACCAGGATTGGCAAATTCGCCACTGGCGCCCTGTGCTCTTCACAGATGAAAGCAGGTTCACACTGTGTCAGCAGTTCCTGCAAGATGAAGGCATTGAAGCTATGGACTGGCCTGCCCGTTCCCCAGACCTGAATCTGATTGATCACATCTGTGACATCATGTCTCGCTCCATCCACCAACGCCACGTGGATGCTTTAGTCCAGGTCTGGGAGCCACCTCATCAGAAGCAAGCCCAGGCATGGTAGGGAGGTCATACAGGCACATGGAGGCCACACACAATACTGAGCCTCATTTTGAACATCAAAGTTGGATCAGCCTGTAGTGTGTTTTTCCACTTTAATTTTGTGTGTGATTCCAAATCCAGGCCCCCATTGTTTAAAAATTTGCTCAGATGCCCAAAACTTTCACACAGTAGTGTGTGTGTGTGTGTGTGTGTGTGTGTGTGTGTAGTGATTTTGACAACCTGCATTTTTCTCAGCCAAAGTATTGTGGATGGTGCACTAATATTTAGTTGATTTGTTTGGTTGTGGTATCACCAGGATTCAGCATCCGGTGATGGTACAAAACATCAGATGATTACACCACTATGAGATCCAGTCTGAAGCTCCCTGTTTAACTACAGCACTACAGGCTAAACTGTTAAATCTGAACATTAATATATAAAATGCGTTCAGAACTAATGTTTAGCAAAGGAATAACAAACTACCTTTATGAAGACATCTAATGAAGAACAGCAAAAAGGAGTAGTTAAACAAACAAATCCATGACGAGTTGTGGGTAGATCCTCCTGCAGGTCTGCAATATTTTAATTATTTCAGTATTTATGATTGAAGCTAACTTTCCAAAATCACTACCACTTTCAAATGGATCATGTTGCCTTTTTACCTCTGTCTCACAGGGAGCTGTGATTGTGCTGGCTTGCTTTTTATTACCTCTTTAAATCTTTTAATCTCCT